>NW_015505272.1:1040554-1061013 GCF_001515645.1 Sinocyclocheilus grahami | reverse complement strand
TATATATACAGTGGGTAAAAAAAGTATTTAGTCAGCCACCAATTGTGCAAGTTCTCCCACTTAAAAAGATGAGAGAGGCCTGTAATTTTCATCATATGTATACCTCAACTATGAGAGACAAAATGAGGGAAAAAAATCCAGAAAATCACATTGTATGATTTTTTAAGAATTTATTTGCAAATTATGGTGGAAAATAAGTATTTGGTCAATAACACAATTTCATCTCAATACTTTGTTATATATCCTTTGTTGGCAATGACAGAGGTCAAATGTTTTCTGTAAGTCTTCACAAGGTTTTCACACACTGTTGCTGGTATTTTGGCCCATTCCTCCATGCAGATCTCCTCTAGAGCAGTGATGTTTTGGGGCTGTCGCTGGGCAACACGGATTTTCAACTCCCTCCAAAGATTTTCTATGGGGTTGAGATCTGGAGACTGGCTAGGCCACTCCAGGACCTTGAAATGCTTCTTACGAAGTCACTCCTTCGTTGCCCGGGCGGTGTGTTTGGGATCATTGTCATGCTGAAAGACCCAGCCACGTTTCATCTTCAGTGCCCTTGCTGATGGAAGGAGGTTTTCACTCAAAATCTCATGATACATGGCCCCATTCATTCTTTCGTTTACACGGATCAGTCGTTCTGGTCCCTTTGCAGAAAAACAGCCCCAAAGCATGATGTTTGCACCCCCATGCTTCACAGTAGGTATGGTGTTCTTTGGATGCAACTCAGCATTCTTTCTCCTCCAAACACGACAAGTTGAGTTTTTACCAAAAAGTTCTATTTTGGTTTCATCTGACCATATGACATTCTCCCAATCCTCTTCTGGATCATCCAAATGCTCTTTAGCAAACTTTAGACGGGCCTGGACATGTACTGGCTTAAGCAGGGGGATACGTCTGGCACTGCAGGATTTGAGTCCCTGGTGGCGCAGTGTGTTACTGATGGTAGCCTTTGTTACTTTGGTCCCAGCTCTCTGCAGGTCATTCACTAGGTCCCTCCGTGTGGTTCTGGGATTTTTGCTCACAGTTCTTGTGATCATTTTGACCCCACGGGGTGAGATCTTGCGTGGAGCCCCAGATCGAGGGAGATTATCAGTGGTCTTGTATGTCTTCCATTTTCTAATAATTGCTCCCACAGTTGATTTCTTCACACCAAGTTGCTTACCTATTGCAGATTCAGTCTTCTCAGCCTGGTGCAGGTCTACAATTTTGTTTCTGGTGTCCTTTGACAGCTCTTTGGTCTTGGCCATGGTGGAGTTTGGAGTGTGACTGTTTGAGGTTGTGGACAGGTGTCTTTTATACTGATAACGAGTTCAAACAGATGCCATTAATACAGGTAACGAGTGGAGGACAGAGGAGCCTCTTAAAGAAGAAGTTACAGGTCTGTGAGAGCCAGAAATCTTGCTTGTTTGTAGGTGACCAAATACTTATTTTACCGAGGAATTTACCAATTAATTCTTTAAAAATCCTACTATGTGATTTTGTGGATTTTTTTTCTCATTTTGTCTCTCATAGTTGAGGTATACCTATGATGAAAATTACAGGCCTCTCTCATCTTTTTAAGTGGGAGAACTTGCACAATTGGTGGCTGACTAAATACTTTTTTGCCCCACTGTATATCACTGATTCATTAGCATACACTCATATCCATGGGACCATGTTATAAAAAATGAAGAATAAGAAGAACGTCTTCAGTGGCCCTAAGGGCTGACTATTAACTGAAAGTAGATTTTTCAACGAACATTCATTCCATTTAAAGAATCTCCTAATTGTCATTATATTCTGTTTTAATCATGAGACACTTGTGCGTTTTGCTTAAAGTGATGCAATACACCAATGAACAGAGCATGCGTTCACAGGGGGACCAGAGAGGCAGAGGGGATCTCAGAGCAGATGCTAAAACTGATGATGATGGATGTCTACATGGAGACTGTTGAATGATCAGGGGAGGCTTGTGTAGATTCTGCATTTTCCATTGTTTCATGAAATCTTATATGCAAATTTACAGGGACAATTAGTTTCACATCAGTGCGGGAGAGTGGCAATTTCAGATTTCGATTTTTACCATGTGTTTTATGTCATAAAATATGAATGTAAAAAAGAGTGGAATAGTTTTATCTGTTGCTACAGGCATTACAGTAATTATTTGATATCTGGTTACATTTGTCCAGGTCTGTCTGGGTCTTCTGTCAATTGATAAAGGAGATTGCTGAAGTGACAGTAGATGGTTCTTCTCACAGTTGAAAGGAATCTTTGCTAAATGGACACAGTCTGGCCATTGTATCAGAGAAAATATCAAGCAGATGTTTGTGGGCTGTTCCACCTCCCCAGTGGTAACGGTTACAAACCACACAAGGTGATCAGGAGAAGAAAACATGCCACACTAATTGGTTACAATTTTGCTTTAGATATTTGTCTGCAAGGGGCTACAAGCAGATAAGCATACATCCCTACAGACTTATTGCAACTGAAATGTACGAATGCAGTAGTAATGTGCAGTATCATAAGCTATCTCTGTAAAATGTGTTGTATGCTATATCTACTGTATAATTATGTTGGTGTTTTACTGCTATAGAAAAAGCAAAGGGTCTTGAGTAATGTGTCTAACGTTTCCCAAATTTTTCAAGGACCCTTCAAAGAATGTTATGCTTCTGTTTTATCTGTCCAACTGATGATCCAGGGTAGATGACCACTAGTATTTACATCTTCCCATGAGCTGTAAAATCTTTTTCAATAGAAGAGTAATTTCACCTCAAAATAAAATATAATGCCATAATTTGCTCATCTTAATGTCATTGCAAATCTTTCTTCAGGGGAAAATAAAAAAGACAATATTTTAAAGAATGTTGAACATTGACTGTCATTGTTGGAGAGAGAGAAAAAAAAAGTACTTTTCCAAAATATTTTCTTTTTGTATTCCTCAGAAGAAGGCCAAAGAAGTTTGAAACGACATTCGTTTTCATTTTAGGTGAACTATCCCTTTAAGAGGTCTTTTAAGGAAAGCCTTTTAGTCAAGTTTTTCTTTGCATTCTTTTGTTTTATCTTGGCCGTAAAACCAAAATTAAGCATTGCATCAATCTAAATCATTATGTTTGTTTAAATATTTTGAAACATATTGCACACAATTTTCAGTGTTGTGAGGATATATCAGAATGTATCACTGGAAAAAAATATGTTGTGTTGACTATCCAAATGACCATGATTATATCCTTGATCGTGAAAAGAATAAAATAGCCTATAAAATAAGGATCAGGATTTGTGCCAGGCCATTCTTATTTATATGCATAATTATGATAATTTTGTCTTTTTACTTAATGTCAGGGGGTAAATATTTATTCCCATTGACAACATGGCAAACAATCAATTCTGTAGAGAAGGGGTAAAAATCTGGACAAATGATTCATTAACTTATTATTAATGATTATTGAGCATCCCTATTGAGCAAAGCATGTCCTTCCAGAATGTTGCTTTAGAAAAAAAAGTCTGCTAAATTATAAGATCATTTCAGACAAACATGTGTTTGAATTCCAAATGATCGGTCCATAACCTTAAAATATGTGGACAATTTTTCATTTTGAGCTATATTTTTTGTTTCTTGTTCCTTCATCTTTAAAACTACAAATGGACTTGGCAGTTAAAGTCACTCTTGAATCATCTGGCAACACCCTCTATTTATTTTGCTGCATTTCAAAAATCTTCTGGACTTATAGATCACATACCATACTGAAATTCTTAAAATGATTTTATTCACCCACTTACATAAACCTTCCCAATTCTGTTGAATTTTTTAAGATAAACATTTACAAAAAACATATTCCAGTAATAAGCACAGACAATAAGTTAAAACATATCACAAACATACCAGCAGATAACAAGATTTTTTTTTCTTATCTACACAAACACTCAAGTTAATTTTGCTTTATGTAAACAACTTCCTGTTGATCCTGGTTGAAATTTTACATGCATCTGAATCTGATTATTTGGACATTGGCTCTTACTCCAACGTGTTCAGTTCTGTACCTGAAAAATCACTCCAACATGTAGTACGTGCCTTAAAACAATCTGTACATGCACACATGTGGTCCTTAATAACGTGTCCTTGTACATTTAGTTTAGTTAAAAATAATATCACCGATCAGCGAAATAAATATGCTTGCAGTTGTTTCTTCATATATGAATGAAGAGTCAAATAAATACTCATAAATAAATAAATAACTCGCTGTTATTAAAATCAATAGCTATGAAAACCAAATAAACATGACCGAATCCAACAAATAAATAAATTACATACATTTCAAGCATTAAAACTATTACTAGTCTACATCTGTTGTATATAAGCATTGTATGGGGTTTGTTTGGGTCCCAGCATCCAGTAAGGCTGCCAATTTGTAATTTCACAGTTATAACCTCACATCCTGAGTGCCCCGTGACTGTTTTTCAGGAATACTTGGGGTTTGCAGTGACAGAAAAGACGTCTTGGATGCTCAAATTAGGTGAAACTCATGGAAACGGTGTGCTCAAGTGCTTTACGGCGCAGCGAAGCGATACTAGTCCCTCTCCACATATCACTGTCCGGCGAGCTGCACAGCTGAGGGGAGCCGCTCACATTCGTTGGACCCGAGAGGGAAGCGGGCACCATCCCTGGAAATGTGGGTTGATACAGATGCGATTGAAGACCGGAACCATTTGACGATAAGCTGCTGGAAAGGCCCATGGAGTTCGGTGGGGGGCCGGCTCCGAGACTGCACTGGGACAGGGACTGTGCCATCGCCTGCTGTCGGCCCAGCGCAGGCGGTATCTGCAGCTGTGAGACTCCAGGCATCCCGGCCGTGGCCCAGCGCGTGTCGTTGGCATGAAAAGAGCAGAGACTGTCGCCCATCGCAGCCGCAGACGGAAACTGATGCAGACCGTGTGTTGGCAGCAAAGTGCCCGGCGCCCGGAAAACGTTGGTTGTCTTCTTGCGCTTCTTCCATTTTGCGCGTCGATTCTGGAACCACACCTGAAAGCATAAAACAAAAACAAACACTTAGAAAGTCACGCGTTTCGTTGGAGGGTTTGAATTATAGTTGTATAGCCTAGGCTACTTTTATAACTTGATTGCACAAATATTTTGCTATAGGTTATACTAAACTGCATATAGGCTAACAATGTTTATTTGATTTTAATTCTAAAATTAATAAAAAATAATTGTGTTGAAATAAATTAATAACATTTAATAAATAAAAACATAAATAAAATATATAGGCTAGATTACCGCGCAATTTCCTGCAATAGCCTAGCCTAAGTTTGTGGGTAAAAGGCGAGCACTTTTTTTAAATGCAGAAATGAGCCACTGTAAATATGTGGGCTTTGTACAATTGGTTCTTCATGAATGCTGAAGGTTATAAACATGCACCTGCTTGGTTTTTGTTGACGCTATGTAAAATGTAAAATATTAGACTATATTGTCTTCACGGATATAACAAGCGGGAAGGTCATTTCAAGACAAAAAGAGACCAAGCAATTTCTATAATGTTTTGCAGACAGCCGGCGATGAAGTCGTTACAGCTGATGGCACATTCTAGGAGACAAATAGTTTGATGGCCTCCGTAATTCATCATGGAACCATAATCATGAATTCATGATGAAAATAAGTGCACAAGCAGCGTCCAAAATGGATATTGTCCCTTCTTATTGTTGAGGTATTTTAACATTTAGCGTTTGGCTCATACGAATTATTATTGGCACTTTACTATTATTTTTATTTTTTTATTTTATTATTTCTATTTTGCATATTTTATACTGCTGTCAACGACACAATTCGTATTCAGCTTCTACAACACGTTTTATAAAGTATTGTCTAATAGGGCATATATTCTGTTGACGGTGATGACTTGTTTCTTTGACGAAAATGTAGCAAATGTACTATTTTTTTTCTTTTCGTTTGAGGACATGTATTTCACTTTTTTAATGGCATTTTTAACGTTGTATTTCTGCACTGACAACACTGAATTTTTTTCCTAGCATCGATATTTAGGCTACCTATATTTTATGCTTGACATTTTTTTAAAGTGCTTTTTATTATTATTGAAGGCATACATGCAATTTATACAATAAATTGTTGCGGATCTTTAGAAAAATATCATTATTTTCATCGTATCATTTTTGTTCAGTTTGCTTTCCGTTTATCTTTTTAAACTGTTAATCGCCAGCAAGCTGCGTTACGCTGTCAAAGATGAGCAGGTCCACTCAGTCTCACCTGAACCCGTGACTCCGTTAAACCAACCCGTAATGCAAGTTCCTCTCTCATGAAGATATCAGGGTAGTGTGTTTTAGCAAAGCTCCTTTCCAGTTCGTTCAGCTGCGCTGGAGTAAAGCGGGTCCTGTGGCGTTTCTGTTTCTGTTGGTTTTGCTGGCCACCCGACTGATTATTAGAGTTTTGCTGTTGCTGCTTTTCTTGGTCTTTGGCGTTGACCTGCTGCATTCCATTAGGATTGGATCCCCCATTACTTATGTCTTCCCCGGGGAGCAGAGTGCTCCCTTCCACAGTCTCTGTAGCCGAAGTAAGATCGCCGGGGTGTCCAGAGTCAGTCCCCCCTAGTCTGCACTTCAAAGCCTCTCTGTGTCCGAGAAGCTCGGCTGCAGCATCCTTCATCCCTGTGGACGCACGAGTCCAAAAATTTAGCATTCTCTCCAAATGGCTGGAACATGCAAATATCAACATTAAAGACGGAAAGAACAAAATGTATTTTAAAAAATGATCAACTTATTGACATATTTGTTGCACAAACAGTTATTAAAAACATTGCTCAGATTCGCAATCCATCAGAGTAAGCTGATGGATGAAAATGTGTCATTAATTTATCTGATAATGAACAAACATTGCAAGTAAAATGAGAACAGATTGAGATATCAGTTTTGCAATCACATTAGTTCACTAGTTTAAAGACTGAAAAATACTCTATAGCTTACAGTGGAGCTGAAGACCGGAGTTTGGTGGCGATAACTCACCGAGGCGAGTATCCAAAAGGTCGGCATGAGAGAGCATTGCGCACTGCTGGAGTCACAACTGCTTCCCAAACTACTCTACAACTTTTAACCCTTTTAAAAAGCGCATAGGGCTCAAATGAAGGAAAGTCGTCAGTGCGTTTAAAAGGCGGTTCCGTTTATTATACTGTTCTTTAGAGAGATTGGGAGGCGCTTAATAGTTGGATGAGCCCGTGAGCTTCCACAAATGGGAGCCAATCAGAATTGAGGGTTGAAAATATCAGACAACCAACCACTAAAATCCACAAACCGGCTTCATCTGCAGTTGCTCTCGTTCATTTCAAATCTGATTTATTGCGTCGCCCCTTTATTAGCTATACATTTAACATGACTTCATAATCATGGCAAATAACCAGTGAATAATAAATCTTTCTGTACTGGTAAAAAGAGGCTTCACAAAAGGTGGAAAAGTCTAGTCTTTATAGCCTACTACTTGACCGACTTGGGATGCAATATTATTCCATCTAAACACATGGAATAGGGGGCACTTTTTGTAAAGACACTATTTGGTTGGAGCCCTGCTTTCGAGGCCCTTTGCGAATCGAATGCAGAACGCGGGTCATATTTGCTTGTTTTCGTGGGAAGAGAATGAACACAGGGTTGCTATGGGTGCTGTGAGCTGGTTGTTTTATTACCTTCATGTGAGTTACAGCTTTATTTGAGTGGAATCCATCTATCAAAAACGATGAATTCTTTGAGGCAGCTAACAACACATCCAAGGTACATTTCCAACTAGTCGTTTTCAAGACCATTAAGCATTTGAAGTAATTAGTGCCAAATCTATGAGCTTTCATCTCAGTTATTACAGTGAAATCTGAGTAATGCGTGGTAATTTAACTGTGTTTAGATATATTGCAAGAAGGCGTTGTAAATCATGTTTGAAGAATTCTAATTTATTTCTGTGAAGGCTTGAGGTGAAACAGCTAGCTACTGATGCGTACTGATGCCTCAGTTGTATCGATGTTTCATCAGCGCTGACGCAAGTAATTTGATTTATTTAATTCAAACTCGCTGACATACATTGCCTAATTTAATCCATTCAGCGAAAGCACATTCGCCAGGCTGTCAAGTTTTCAGCGTGTTTTTGTATAATCAATCAGTGCTCCCTTCGTTTTGTGGCGTGAATGTGCACGACCAAGCTGTTGGACTACTGAGAGTAATTAAGAAACACAAAGGATAAGGGAATCTCGAATATCACTAAAAACCCTACAAATGCTGGATGGGTCTAAACATCCGTTCAGATCAGTGTAATATTTTTGTGCACTATCAGTAAATAATCTAGGCTACATAATCACGGCGGTGGATGACATCATGTTTATATAAAAATATTATAACTTAATATAATGACAACAATAGATTTGTCTGTTTATTATTATTATTATTATTATTATTATTAATTATTAACCCATAATTACTGGTGCACGCATTCTTTTCTGGCCATGCAAGTTGGTGATAGTCAATTATATTGAAATTATAGCTACATCTGCTCCAAATGGTTTGTTATTTGAAAGGTTGCCATTTACAATTTACTGTAATTAGAGAAGGAATAATGTCGGTATTCATTATTATTGTTGTTATTATTATTATTGGCTGTTAATGTTGCAGTGTTCATATATAAAATGTAAACAGGATTTTGAATGTGCTTTAATATGCTTCTGGGTGTTATTTTATTATTTTCACAGGACAATTTCTGTTGATACTTACCGATTCCATCCATGAGGAATTCTTATTTATTTTGTGTAAATGACATTGCGGTTTGACATAAGTTGGATAATAGGTCCAAAGAGTTCACCATATACCGTGAAATAAGTGAATTGGAAAGTAACACAACGGCTCCTCCATTCAAGCAGACGCGACCCCCGTCGCATCTCATACTGTGATTAGACTCGGTGCCCTCCATGTGGACCCGATTTCAACGTGAGTTATCTGGGGAGAATACAATTATGGCCCTAAATAAAATAATCAGCATTGGACGGCGATTACCGTAATGAAATGGAGCTTTGGTGTGTCACGGAGTGGCTGGCCTCCATTACGGTCCGTAATGAGACTTTTGGGGGTAAGCACGACAATCATCTAAACATGAAAATGTGTTTACTTCGATGTCCACGTTTGCACTAAAACTTTGTTCTTGAAGTCTATATGCAAGGTTTAGTCCTGGTTTACAGATGCATAATTCAGTTCTGGGCCTTATGGAAGAAGATTAGTCAAGTTTACTCTGACACAAAACCTGTGGAAAAGTAATATAGCCCACTAATAGCTATTTTAAAAAATTTAATGTAAAAAAAAAAAAAATCATATTTTGTCATTTGTTTTGTTTGAAATAAACAGTGACGTGAACTCCGTGTCAGACAAGTAAAGGAACAGGGTGTGGTAACTAATATTTAAGACAATACATATACTGACATTATTCATTTAAGAAAGGCCTTAAGCGGCTTGCGAGAAGGGAGGACTTGGGTCAGTGGTCACTCAGTTTTTCCAAAGTGGGAACATGTGCTAGTAATTATTAAATTCCAGCATAATCACACTGCTAATGCAATTTAATGCATCAGCAAATTAATACTGAAAATAATTAGTTTCACTGACCTTGTACATTGCAAGACGAGAGTGAAACAGTAATGCTTAAATGCGTCAAACCACACCCCTTCCATAGAAAACTCGATGTGAATGAGTCTTATCATTTTCATAAAGCAATAAAAATAGGTATATTAGGCCATCTCTCAAAACAGCGATGTTTGCAATGTATCATGTCATTGACAAAATTGGAGAAAAGGGCAAGTGAATCTGTGAGGACTCTCAAATGCTTGCTTGCATTATGTGCAAGTGAAAACATTTCGCCTGTGTTGCAATTTTTTTTATTGTCGTTTATTGTCTTCGCCTGTTATATTCGTTTAAAATGAATGATCTGAACAGGTGTTTATTTTACATTTACCTAAAGCGTTACCCATGTTAATTTAAATTGCATTAAATCTGCTCGTTTTGTCAATATGCCAGAAGATTCCAATCCATTCGAACTACCATGTTGCGCCTGAAAGTTAAAAAAATAAAAAATAAAACTCTCACTCTGTATGATAAATCATAAAGCCTACAATTTGACTCCTATACTGATGATACAAATCCAGCAATTTGCGACCCAGCTGCAAGCCCATTATCTATACAGACCGAGGCGGTTCAGCTCCTTCAAGTTTACTCTGACACAAAACCTGTGGAAAAGTAATATAGCCCACTAATGGCTATTTTAAAAAATGTAATGTAAAAAAAAAAAAATCATATTTTGTCATTTGTTTTGTTTGAAATAAACAGTGACGTGAACTCCGTGTCAGACAAGTAAAGGAACAGGGTGTGGTAACTAATATTTAAGACAATACATATACTGACATTATTCATTTAAGAAAGGCCTTAAGCGGCTTGCGAGAAGGGAGGACTTGGGTCAGTGGTCACTCAGTTTTTCCAAAGTGGGAACATGTGCTAGTAATTATTAAATTCCAGCATAATCACACTGCTAATGCAATTTAATGCATCAGCAAATTAATACTGAAAATAATTAGTTTCACTGACCTTGTACATTGCAAGACGAGAGTGAAACAGTAATGCTTAAATGCGTCAAACCACACCCCTTCCATAGAAAACTCGATGTGAATGAGTCTTATCATTTTCATAAAGCAATAAAAATAGGTATATTAGGCCATCTCTCAAAACAGCGATGTTTGCAATGTATCATGTCATTGACAAAATTGGAGAAAAGTGCAAGTGAATCTGTGAGGACTCTCAAATGCTTACTTGCATTATGTGCAAGTGAAAACATTTCGCCTGTGTTGCAATTTTTTTTATTGTCGTTTATTGTCTTCGCCTGTTATATTCGTTTAAAATGAATGATCTGAACAGGTGTTTATTTTACATTTACCTAAAGCGTTACCCATGTTAATTTAAATTGCATTAAATCTGCTCGTTTTGTCAATATGCCAGAAGATTCCAATCCATTCGAACTACCATGTTGCGCCTGAAAGTTAAAAAAATAAAAAATAAAACTCTCACTCTGTATGATAAATCATAAAGCCTACAATTTGACTCCTATACTGATGATACAAATCCAGCAATTTGCGACCCAGCTGCAAGCCCATTATCTATACAGACCGAGGCGGTTCAGCTCCTTTCTGCTCATTCCACTAATCTCCTGTCTCCACTCCATTTATTTGCCACTTCTCTGCTGCTTGTCCACAAAATACAACTCTAGCGCCTCCAAGATTAATTGATCGTCAATTTAGCTCTAATTCGGACTAAGTCAGGTGGTAAATGGTCTACTTTTACTTGATTGTAACTGAAATGTGTGCAGGTTACGTTGATATATTTTGATTATTTATCAATTACGCACAAACGAGATACATTTATTGAATAAATTGCTGGCTGATTTTTCTAATAGAGTTTGTAGATATCACTATTGATTATAAATGCGCACTAATAGTTTATTTCCGGATTTGCTTGCTAACTTTTCGGAATGTCAGCACAACATTCATTTTTCATGAAATCAGCAGGGCGCGTGGGCAAGCTGCCATTAGTCAGGTGCATTATGGGGCAGATCTTCAGTAATGTGTGTTCTTTGCTCAGATAGCCTGACATACTTTGTCACACTTTGTGTCAGTTACAAATAATTTCAGTTGTCATTGTTAGCATATACAAAACTGAACTCACCAAATGAATATCTCATCTATGCTGCTTTACTGCAGCTTTGAGAAATGCAGATAATCCACTTTGAATGAAGAGTTGCCCCAGTGGAGGCATTTTATTCTTATACTGAGGCACTTATGTGAAACATAATAAATGGATTGTCGCTTCTTAATTCAAAGAATACATTTTTGTTGGCACAAAAGTAGCCAAGTGAACAATTTTTTAGCATTCTATAGGCTAGATGTAGATCTAGATGCGTCATTCCCTTTCTAAACGTAAAATACAGGTTCCTCTGTAACGAAAACTAATCATACATAGGCTATTCCACTGGAGTAAAGTCACTGATGTTATTTCTTATGAATAGCTACTGTAGAAAATTATTTGAATATAGAAAACTGTACATAATCTTTCCAAAAAATATATTATTTTATCAAGCCCATATAGGCCTATTAGTTGGCCTGTAGCACATCTTGCACCAACCTGTAGCAAAGCTACATCTGGGGCCCATTTTCAATTTTTGTGTAATCAAAATAAAATCGATATTACAAATGCGCACATCACGGAGGAGAACTAACAACACTTGTAAATCCTTGAAATGCGCTTAGCAATACTTTAATTTCGCCATACCACCCTCTCACCCCATTTGTTCTTCCATAAGAACATATTCATTTGTATTTATATAACTGCACTGAGACACGATTTGCCAAGCAATTGCCTAGCACGACGTTATTTTTATCTGAGGGTAGTAGGCTATAAATGAATTTGGACCACACATTCAAAGCGCTGCGCTCAGCGCGCCCTGGCTTTTAGACAGACCTTCATATGTATAGGCCTTAAATAGAACTTATTCTTCATCATTGAAATGCACAGGAAAACAATGACTAAGAAGAAGCGGAGATCGTAAATCGCTTGTTTTGGAAGTTGGTGACTTCACATGAAGTAACAGACACTCCTCCAGGTAGGCTGCTTACCACTTCATTTTATATGCGCAAAGAAGAATTTCGTATCTATTGATAGCATTTTAATTGCTACCTTATAATCCCTCCGTGTCCTCCTTTTTTCGCATGACCCCTGATTATTAGTATTTTCCTTGTTTTCCAAACTAATAAGTGCCACCATCAAGCACTTGGAGGCTCCCGGAGGCTGCAGACATGCTGCTCGGTGTAATTGATATTGAACGAGCCGGTGGTAGGCGCGAACTGTTGGCGCTGCTGGATAATTTGCAGTTTAATCAGCGATTGTAATGAGAGTCACTGATTAGGGGCCGTTTGAAAATAAAAGAGAGTTACAAGGAACGTCTGTCAGGGTCCGAAGATAATTCAGAAGTAATTGTCGTGATTAGGGAAAACTGGATGAGTGGCTTATCCTAGTACACGGAACAACCAAGGGGGCGGCGAGATTTCATATGACAAGTCAAAGTAGACTTATATGGAAAAATAAATGAAGGACTGCACGCAAATATACAGTAGATTAGTAATAGTTAAAAATATTTACGGGTTACTACTAAAGTGGAAAACGAACTTTAATTCATAGGCCTCAGTGAGTCTATGGTAGGCCCACATGCTAAATAACAAAGTACAAAGGTCCGCATAAATGCAGAGAGGTGGTTGCACTTTGCATGACGCTTAAATGACAGCTCTCTGTGAGCATATTTTAACTCAAACCCAGCGTGGCTCTTCGGGCAACCAATATGTGCGAAAATGTGCGAAAGAGCACACATCTAAATGCAGTCCTGGTGTCCTCGCAGAGAGCGCTGTCTGAATAGCAATTACGCCATTAGTGCGCATGTGTGTTTGACTGTGGAAGAGAAATTAGTGACGTTCTGAAAGGGGAGAGAATGTTACTGCAGTTAGGGCGAGAAGAGCAGGGCATCAGCTGGTGGAAATGAACCATTGTGACACCTGCAGCCAGTCTAGTTAACACACACACACACACACACACACACTCCTAGGACATAAGGAAATCACACACAATCTGACAATTCAAATAAATAGTCAGGTATTACAAATATCACATTGTGTAATATAATGCTTTGGGTCTGGAGACTCCAACGTAACCCTAGCCTCTTTAAAGCCGCTGGTTTCTCTGCTAGACTCTCCCCATCTATCCCGTGTCAATGACTGTCTTGTTGAGAGAATCAGTGAGTAAACAGGACTGACAGAGTAGGGAGCTCAACTGATTACTCATACAAATAGACCGCACGAGCACACCAGGCTGGAGATGACTTTTTCTGCCTCTCCAAGGGTCCTCTGTCCACGAGCTCTCACATTGTCCCACCATCAATCATTCTGTTGTGCCCTGGATGTTCTATAGAGTCACTTAATATCCTTACCTTCATCTCTTTTATACTTTCGGGGCGATGCACCAAAGCCGCTCGCCCTTTTCTGTTGGATGAGGCCAACAGGCAACAGATCATAAAATGATTTAGTGAGCCCCTGAAGGATATTATCACATGCTATAAACTACATCGGACATCTTATTTAGAGCATCTCAAGTGCTAAGATCCTAATATTTTGGTGGTGAGTTGTAGGCTTACTCCATCCAAATGAGCGGCCAAGACCTAAGGATACAGGCCTACACCAAAATACTTAAATCAAAATCAGATTACCATCTGTAATAGTAGGCCTAAGACGGCTGTGAAAAAAGGAATTGAAATATAGCAAATACATTGTGCTGCATTCTCAAGAATATATATACAGTATATAATTGGAAAACCTCCTTTGCTCAAAATATGTACTCCAGCTTTGTTTGTATTCATTGGTCTATTCCTAGATATTTTATATATATATATGGAACAGAAAGGGCCAGATCATGAGTAATTAGGCCTGATGAGAAATTTCCTGCTATGAATTGTTATGATAAATCTACTCCCATTCATGCCATTATTGTTGGCGGCATGCTGAAGTCATTATGTGTTATAAGTATTTCAACTGGCTTTAAGCAGCCTCTAAAACAATGATAGGATGAACTGGCAATTCATCTTCACCGTCAAAACCAGAGGCGAAATAATTGCAGTACAGGGTCTCATATTGTGCCCGTGGCCTGTGTGTGAAATGGAGACATCACCTCTGCCTGTTCGGTATTTATGAGGGCAGAGCGGACACGCATGAGTACGTCTCCGTGTGCAGTTTGTTTAGTCAGGAGTTGCAGCATGTATTTGGAAAAAAATGACAGACTGTAGGACACACAGACTGTGAATTTGCAAACGTTGTGTGCAAAAAAGGAAAACAATATATACATTTGAAAATATAATTTATTTTACATATCTTATTTTTAACATGCAACTGCTTACATTTAGGTCCATCTGCATGACTGTGAACTGGCATGAGACCAGCAAGCAAAGTCACCCATCCACAGCCGACGGACGGCTTTCAAATTCATAAAATTCATAGGATTCTTCACAAATGAATGAACACAATTTTCTATCAATTTCCTCATTATGCAAATATGCAAAACATCAAATTTGGATCAATTAGGGACCCTAGAGTTCCAAATTTAACTATTTATATAGTAATTGCTGGGACTATCAAATAATTACTTGGCTAATTTGGAATATTTGTGACAGACATAGCAAATTCAAACACAAATTATTTTTAATTCAGGTAAGCACTGCACACCACTACAAACTGATCAAAGACAAACAATAGGAGCATTATGCAGGAATTTTAGGGTTCATTCTTACAATTTGCTCATAAAATGTGCTGATTCTGTGTAAGCAAAATAAATCTATCTAAACAATATATTTAAAAAAAAAAAATTTGCAAGATATTGATTTTAAGAGTTTTGAAAAACCCTTCAAGATTGGCTCATCATAAAATACATGCTACAAAGCGATATTAATGTGGTATATTGTTATATTAATATATATATATATATATATATTGGTATATAGTTGCATCTCGTTAGTATGGTTACTAAACATGCATGTTTTTCTAAATATTTCCTTAGTTTTTTTCTCCGAGAGAAAAAGAAGAAGAGAAGACTTCATCACAGGCTGTTATTGCTTTACTGTTTTGTGCACAGTGAATGTCAGATGACAATCCCATAATGTCTATTTGGATCCCACCTTGCGTTTTCCCCTCAATTACCACAGACAAAGCAAAGCCTCAAGTTTAGGTAATTAATTGTATTTTATGTGTATTTTTTTTCAACAGTGATTGAAATTGATTTAGGGTCCATGCAATAAATCACGATTAGACTATACACAAACAAAGCACAAGCCTTTAGATCAATTCAATAAAATAATCCGATTGGATAAGGACACACCCTGTACAAATATCTGATGCAAAATTTAAAACAAGCCAGCTTCTTTAAACTTAGTTTAAAAAAGCACAACTGCATGACTGCAAATAATAAAGATTTCTTTAAAATGGCAGGCAATAAATTCCTACGAGTAACTATTTCTATTTTGTCTTGCTGTCTTATTGAGCAATATTACATTTATTATCATAACAGCCTAAAACAACAAATGCAATTATGTCATTTGTCAGCAACAGAAATCCCTCAGAATCCTGTATCCACAGACACCTCATAAAAGAGCAGAGATAATGACTCTACTATTTCATGGCATATTACACCATAATTACATTAATCCACCCATTTACATCTGATGCAGCCTTGGCCAATAGAAATGAACATCTAGTACGTCCCCGAATGGTCATTTATGAACAAAAATGAGAGACTATCAAATTTTAATGAAATGCATATTTACTTGATTCTCGAGACATCCATTGCTGGAGAGCGAGAGACACGTAGCAATAGAAAAATGTAACCCGTTAATGTGTGAGTTAAAAATGCTGTTAGGGACACAAAATATATAATTGCATATGGTCAGATTGGGGAGGTGGATGGGTTGATAAGTGACGCTTTGACAGATGCGTGTGCAAAGGAATGCAGTTCTAAATATTCCCACAATGTAAGTTGTCTTACTACTAACTGCGCAAATATAAAAACACACACACACACACACATGCACGGCTGTACACGCAGGTACACAGCAGCTGAAAAAGTGGGTATTTTACTTTGGAAGTTAATGGGAATAAAATACCTCAGTGGATGAGTGCAGATGTGTTTGATACAAATAGTCATTTTCCTATTTGCTGCCTCATTGAGCTTGATGAATGATTGGAGTCAGAGAAGCGCCATGATAAATGGCAGCACCTTGGCTCCATTGCATGCCCTATTGATTCTCCTTCTTTATTACCCCTACAACCCAGCTGGTTGCTTTGCTCTTTGCACACAGGCGCACACACACGCGCAAGCTCACATGTACATCTTTGCAAACACGTACACTCGCTGTATTATGCTGCTGGAGGTGGTGGAGTTTTTCTGAAGTGGGAAGACAATTAAGGTTTTTCATTGGCTCAGAATGACAGTGTCTGTGTTATTAAATGCTTTGTCTGGAGTGTCCGCTGAACATCAGAGACTAACAACCTCATTGAGATCTGCCATTCAGTTTATGTGAAGTGAAAATCATATTTTGCGGCTAAATTGGCTACGCAGAAGGAAACATCACTATCACCAAATAGAGCTCATTTGCAAAACGTAACAACTTCTCTTTAAAGCAGTCCTGCCTTTACGTAGTTCTCGGAAGACCTGACTAAATTACACATGCGAGCAGAAGATAGGAAGACATAATGAAACTCTGCCACCCACTGAAATGCAATTATCATGCCCTCCTGGGCTCAAAGTTAGAAGGTGAGAGAAGATGAATAGGGAAAGTAAAAATCGCTGACCCTTTAAAGTTCAATTTACAATTTGAATTTCCTTGACCTTGTTCGAAAGTTTGGAGACGTAATAATTCAGGGCACCGAGCGGTTGATAAATGATCTGTGTGTTCATGCTCACTGCAACCGCTATGTTTATATGGAAATATTGTTATTAAATGTAATGGTTTAAGCTATTATAATTCAAGGCAGTTAGTGAGTTAACACCACCAGCAGGAGGATGCATTACATGTGCAACAGGCCAATTTTGTTATTGTTGAAAAATAGTCTCATCTGAATCCGGAGAGCAATATGTACATATCGAGCACATTGAAAATGAAACAGTTGTACACAAATATTTCAGTGGATTTTTATGTGTGAAGACAACAGGATATGGACTTTTTCACAAGAGGAAGCATATAAGACTTCTTGTATTTTGGCTGGAAGCAATGGTTTAAACCTATCCTTATGAAAATTAACCATGGTTTGATTATAATAAAACTATAATAACCAAGTTTTTTTTTAGGATTGATTACCAATTGTATAATCTTAGTTTTACTACAAATATCATGGTTAAACTATGGTTAGTGCAGCAAAACAATGGTTAATTAGTGGTTACCATGGTTTAACTACAATAACCATGTTTTTGTATTGGTAGTAAAACTATGGTTAATTTTCTGAACCATGTAAACTGTCTTAACAATGGATTTGTTTCATACAAACACACAGTTTTTCACTTCAGAAGACTGTTGACTGATGAACTGGAGTTTTGTATTGTACATTTTTTATCAGCTGTTTGGACTCTCATTCTGATGGCACCCATTCACTAAAGAGGATCCACTGGTGAGCAAGTGGTGTAATGCTAAATTTCTCCAAATGTGTTCTGATAAAGAAAAAATTAATCTCATTCATTTTGGATGGCCTGAGAGTGAGTAAGTGTTCAACAAATTTTCATTTTTGGATTGGATGAACTATTAATGAACTATGAATGGATGAAATGTAAGATAATTGCCACTTAAAAAACGCATACACCTTATTAGGAAAATGTCTGGCAAGGACACAGACATGATTGTAAATGCAACTTTAGAGCCAATAGGATTAGGGATATCATAACTGATGCAACAATGATATTGCAGTGATTTAACATTGCAACACAAATATTGGTCTTGCTTAAAGGCAAAACACTGCTGTATCATAGATATAATTATTATTAATTTTTTTTTAGTTATCCAAGCCGATGAGTGTAGCATACTTAATTACAGTGGGCATTAATATTCACCCAAATGCCTTCATGCCCATGTAGGATACAGTATGAAGATTTTCTCACCGTTTCCAGATTGGGAAAGGGTGGGCCGATCCAACCTCTGTCTGTTCATTACAAAATGACAGTACTTCAGGCAACATCCACCTGAGAATCTCTGGTCCTAATAAGAGATGACATATCTGTGTGTCGCAGACACAAACACACACACACACACACACACACACACACACACTTACGCACGCATGCACACACACACACACACACACACACACACACACACACGCACACATAACTTCACTAATCAAAAAGTGTATTTCCCTTGGCTGTCTCTAGAGAAATCTATTGGGAGAAATTGGAATAATTTATTAGCTTACAAGTTTTGGTCGACAGTTGGCCCAAAGCTATTTATCTCTGTAATAGAGAATGTGTCCTATGTGGCAAAATTTACCAAATCAGATTGTGTTGATCAGAGAATGAGTTTGGCATGCCTGTAGGTCCGTTTGTCTCAGGGGGATGAAGACCAAAAGGCAGACCAGCACTCAGAAATCATCCAACAAGTGTCTCCATCATGTCAAACCTCTGCTTCTGAAATGAGGAACATATCAACATTTAAATGACATCGAGGAATCATGAAGACACAATTCTGCAAACAGACACATTACAAAAGAAGCAGACATTTCTCCAACATCAGACTGTGATATTAAAAACATTAATGCAGAGATCACCTGTGTAAAGTACTTTCATGATTAAACATGATCACATCAGATTTATCTCCCAAGAAGTTCTATTATTCCGTGGTGGTGAATTGTGAATTCTTTGACCATGTTTTTCATTGCCAAAACTATTTAGCATTCTAAATAAGTGTGTTCCTAATGAAGTGTCAGATTAATGGAATGTTTTTTCCTCAGATCAGCCAGAAAGATGGGTGAATATTTAGATCATTATTTTGTCTTTATGACTCATCATGCTGATGGCAACTGTCATTCCAGGTTTGTCTGCCTAATTTATGTTTGGTGGTTGTGAGTTGTTAATGTTTATTTTGTCTAATTTGCATGAAGAGACAGTTTTGATGGATTCTGAGCAGGAGATGTGATAGTAAAGTGTTGAGAATATGTAAATACTTTATGAACAACATCATTTGCAAAATGATTTAGATGTTTATCAGTGAAATGTACATAAGACAAGTAATATTCAGAATCCTCCTGATCACTATTTCATTATACGTATCTATATTTTTAAACTCAGGTTGTTAATCCTATTGTGAGCTATTCATCCATGCATATGCATTAAAAAAATAAAAATCTCAATCTTCCAGTGAAACGTCAGACTTCTTTCTGATGACGTACAATATCCCGGACTTCTCCAATTATTTTGTTTGCGTAAACTCTGCCCCTTTCTTACAATGGACTGCAAGCTCACATTCAAATCTGCCTTCATTCAATCAAACAACCGACTGATAGATCCAAGTCACCACCCTCCTTTTTTTCTCTTTTTTGATCATCTATTTCACTCTGATGCACATCACAATATGGAAGAAATGATCAGGTGCTACTTCCTTACATTGCAACTTTACAGGTTTATATTTCTGCTTTGCGATTCCCATGATGCTCTTAAAACCATTGGATTCGTCCAGATGTGTTTGGTGTTGTGTAGCCTAACTGAATCGAATCATGAAAAGTGAAAACGTGAAAAGATTCTGTCCTTAGTCTCATCTCATTGGTATAGATTCATCTTGAGCCAGATAGATTCAGTCTTATGCTAACTGCTTTAAAAGTCCATTTGGACCGGTGCCTAAAATCACCTGC
>NW_015505272.1:1039946-1040327 GCF_001515645.1 Sinocyclocheilus grahami | reverse complement strand
CTCTCTCACTTTAATGCTCACACATAAACACACACACAGAACTCCACTCCTCCTCCACAGTTCTCTAATTAATGCATACATATGGTGGAGAATAGAGTGGAAACAAGGCACTGCTCAAATTTTAAATAAAGCTTCAGCATCTAATGAGTCGGGCCGCTATGGCTAGTTTATCACTAATTGTGCCTTCTAATGAGAAACCGCCTTAATACAAAACTATACAATGCATGCAAATGCAAAAAGTTGGAATTATTCCTTATTTTATAGAATATGCAATAGAGAATTGTAAATCATAACTATTGCTCAATGTAAGATTTAATGTATTTACAATAAAAAGCCAAACGTAAATCTATCTATCTATCTATCTATCTATCTATCTATCTA
>NW_015505272.1:1037087-1038554 GCF_001515645.1 Sinocyclocheilus grahami | reverse complement strand
AAACGTGCACATATTTCAGTGCATTAAATTTTATGAAGCATTGAAACCACTGTCCATCAAATAGTAAATCCTGAAGGGGCTGCAGCAGTATTTATACCCTGCACTTAACAGTGATATCATTCCATTCTCACAGTTTCACATAAACTTACAATCAGGTGTAACACAGAAAGAGCTTCAAATAAAACCCCACACACAAACATATACGGGGTATGGTGCCAGCCCCTACTGCATTTTGTCATTTTACAGTGAAGTGCATTGCACTGTCCTCACCCTAATTTTGATTTATTGTCCCTACATAAATTAGAACAATTTGCTTTAAAATTCTCTCCCGTAGCCAAGCAGTGGCCGCTCTCTGGGGAGCTGATGATGTTTAACATGTCTGAAATACATATTGGATTAGTGCGCTTTGTTTCTCCCCAACAGCAGGTGTTTCATCTTGGCTGATGGCCGGACTTAAATGTGTTAGGACAGCAAACCCCTGAAGAAACAGCTCTCACATCAGAACATGCATACATGCTGGAAAAAATCCCTCAGAGAGCATGCATGTTTTAGCCACATATGAATAATCCACATAAGGAGACACACTTTGCTCAAAAACACTAGAAATCAACATAAAACAAAAATATAATAAAATAGCCTATTTAAATGTAACGCACAAAGTGTGTTCTTGGTTTTCACTTCAGATGAAAGGTTTAGAGGGTCTCCATGCAGAAAACATTTTCATGGTTATTTGAAAACTATTACAACACTATTGTCTCGTTGTTTTGTATCTATTTCTGAAACCAGTTTCCGTCTAAAAGGCAAAAGTGTTCTCTACTCTTATTACATACTTTAAAACAGCAATCTCATTAAATGACTTATTCAAATAGTGAATCATAGTAATGGCCTCATCTGGCAATTTTAAAGGAACAGTTCATCCAAAAATGAAAATGTACTCACCTCAGCTCATCCAATATTTAGATAAGTTTGTTTCTTCATCTGAACAGATTTGGAGGAATTTAGCATTACATCACTTGCTCATCAATGGATCATCTGCAGTGAATGGGTGCCATCAGAATGAGAGTCAAAACAGCTGATAAAACATCACAATAATCCACAAGTAATCCACACGACTCCAGTCCATTAAAGGGGTCATATGATGTTGCTAAAAAGAACATTATTTTGTGTATTTGGTGTAATGAAATGTGTTTATGCGGTTTAAAGTTCAAAAAACACATTATTTTCCACATACTGTACATTATTGTTTCTCCTCTATGCCCTGCCTTTTTGAAACGCGTCGATTTTTACAAAGCTCATCGGTCTGAAAAAGCGAGGTGTGCTGTGATTGGCCAGCTATCCAATGCGTTGTGATTGGCCGAATACCTCAAGCGTGTGACGGAAATGTTACGCCCCTCACCATACTGTTGATGCTGTGTCCCGGCCAGAGCGACGAGACAAAAACATTTAAACCCATTACAAACGAGGCAT
>NW_015505272.1:896712-1036641 GCF_001515645.1 Sinocyclocheilus grahami | reverse complement strand
GTCCACGGTGAAAGTTGATGTATTCCCTCAGTGACCAGCACAGCTTAGCTCTAGGCATGACGAAGCGGATATCGTCCTCTTTTGGAAGACAAATCAAAGAAGTTTCGCTTTCACAACGAAGCACACAGCGCCTTCACGACATGGCTGCAACATCAACAATATTACAGTGAGAATAAAAGTTACGCCTTCTTTCTTTGCATGAACATTTGAGTGGCGTTATGCAAATCTTCCCACATAGTGAGGTAGATATGTGGGGGTGTGTTAGAACGAGCCGTTTTAGGTAGGTGTGGCTGACTCTGAACTTTTATAAAGAATATCTCTTTGGATTTGAGACTTTAGTCTTTGCAACTTTACAGATCTTCTTTATGCATGCAGAGAAAGGAAAAATTTAAATAGCATCATATGACCCCTTTAATGAACTTCTTATGAATTTAAAAACAGCTGTTTGTAGGACATAAATCCATCAAGACTTTTATTTAACTTTAAACTGCCACCTCTGGCCAGAATAGAATCCGTAATCTATTTTAATGCTTCCTCCAGTGAAAAATTCCATCCCCTCTTGTCCTCTTGCATCAAAATGCAAGATTTCGCATAAGTGGTGCTTGATCTGTACATATTTCTCTCTTGATTAAAAAAAGAGGACTTTTTTCATTTGAGCTGCACTGATGGGACCATTCTGATTTAATGAGAAAACGTAACTATTTTACAAGTTGCTGATTTTGTTTGAATGTGTATTTGTATGAAAACATAAAGATAGCTTTTAGGTTTTAGAGACCTAAAGTATCCTAAACCAAACCTTCCTAAGCAGATCGTAAGAATAAGAGTGTACAAATCCATATGAATTCACCACCAATTTTATAGTACAATACTTTGTGTTGGATGGGGCTCCACATAAGACAGGAAAAGGTTGGGAAACGCTGGAATAGTCCAGAAAAAAACAAATTTCTCCAAACCTAATGTTTAAAATGGTGCCGTTTTTATTTAATTTCATTTTTATTAATGTATTTTAAAAATGACAGCACTGCAAAATGTGATAAAAGAGAAACAAATCTTCAAATCTCTGTATAAACAAATCTTCTTATGCTCTCTTGGCAAAACTGATGGACTCAATCCTCGTCCTTCTCAATATTACTCATCTGAGTGACATGAAGAAAATGGTTCCTAATGAATTATCTTAATGGACATCACAATTGGGAACAAACTGCTTCCTATGGTTAGGCATAACATTTATTTTTCCCCAAGAAGTATGTTGCACTGGTAACACAACTTGTTATCATTTCAAAACAATTAAAGCATTTTAACAGAGGTAGACCAGCTGTCTTTTAGCACACAATATCCCAATGTCCTTTCAGATCTAACTGATTAATTCCATCCATCATTTATGATTCATACATGATGCGTGTTTTATATACTGTACTACTCATATTATCTAAAAACAACATAATGTCTAAAATCTTTCTTTTTTGTTAGCTATAGTTGTTGAAAGCAGAATTACCTTCATTGATGAAATTATCCAGAAATGATCTGTTTGACACTAATATGACAGGAATTTGATTGGACTCCAGTTGCTGTCCTTATTTGCACATTAAATCGGACACAGTTTCATGTTTCTGCAGATAAAGTCTTAATGCTTGGCAGTAGAAAGTCTAATCAGAAGAATAAACTCTGCTGTATTTCAATTTGAAGGTCCGCTAAGCAGTGCCATGCATGCCGATAAATAGCAAAGGCTTCTTACACACAAATCACAGGTCCCTGTACCAGCTCTTAATCACTTCATGCTTTCTGATAATCACAACAGCTTAGATGCACTCATTGTTAATGTCAGGATTTACTAAACACAGACTCAGAACCTTTGTGATCACCTCTAAGATAGGCCAAGATTAATGGGGACTGGTATTAGTCAAATAAAATGTATAAAATATATGCAGTTTTATGTTTAAATTATAACTCAAACACATGAAATGTTGTCTATGATACACAATTAAATATGTAATGATCGTAAGGAACGGATTTCTTCAACAGCTGCATAGAAGAGGCAGTCAAATCCTTTAGTCAGTTAAATCACACACTGTCAATAGTGCAAATAAAATAAAAGCGACTTCTCCAGAACCTACACAATCCATGTTATCGGCCTAAGCATGCATTTTGGTGAAACCACAATCGTTATTCATCAGGCAGGCGCTGCTTTAAGACCTCCTCAATTAAAGAACTGTCACTTTCAATTAGAGCCCTTTCTACGCTGCCTCACAAGGGAGTGAGGTGTAAACAAAGGAAAGTTTCTAAACATCAGTTCTGAGAGGCGCACTGACTGTAGTGTCCCAGAGAGAACGCTCTTGACTGCACTAGTGGCTGAAGAATTAGCTTCTGGAGGACAAACCGCTGAAAAAAAGGACAGACGGTGTTAATGTCTTTTTCCCCTTGGAACGAAAGTGATGTAGCCCCCGCTAGGTGCTCGGAGATGAGACACATTTAAATTTAAATAGCCCCTCACAGCCACCAGCCTCCTCAGACTCACTTAATTGATTGAGGATCGCCATCGGAGGAGAACCACCACATTTGCCCCCCTCTGTTTGTGATTTAAATCTTTGACATGGGCATATTTGCAAAAGCAACACGGAATGATTTGCCTGTATGTAAACCAAAAATATCTGTTTGTTGACCATATACCTGGACACAGTTGTACCAACAAGCTGTTGATTTTTCGTTATCAAGGATCCGCAGATGTAATTCGAGGGACCTACATCCTAAAATATAAAGGCAGCTGTATGTATTAAGTTTGATATTATAAAGACAACATGTTGTTAAAATTAATTGACCTCAAAATGTCACTTTATTAAAGCCAAAGAAAATTGTAATATAATATAATATAATATAATATAATGTGGAGAACGCTCACATTACTTTGCTTACATGTTACTTTGCTCACAGTTCATCTTGTCATCTTAACAAATAAAGTTTTTTTTTTATCTTAAAGGTTTATATTTTGCTATAATAAATTCAAAAACTAGTGCTGTCCGAATAAAAAAAGTGTGAGTAATTTCATGATTTCTGACTAGTTTTAGAAAGTGAAATGAAACCATAATACTATAAAAATGTGCAAATATGTTAAAAATGGTTATATTAAACATATTAAATTAATTATAGCCTTTTTTAACAGCACTAAAATACTAATAGTGCTTTGTAATAATAAAAAAGTGAGTATCAAATTTGATGCATCAGGATTTGAGGAATGTTTATTTGTGTAGCTCTGAATCATCTCTGTATTTCATTGCATTTTTGTGATAACTGATATTTATATGCATTTTATGTAAGTAGTTTGCTAAAAGTCTCATTGATTTACATTATTACAAGCTGTCAGAATTTCATCTTGCTTCTGGCAATATAAAAATCAGCAACTGCACCAAATAGCATATTTTTGCTTGGTTTGGACTTCTGAATAAAACTGATGTTTTGTTTTTTACCTCCTAAAGTATGAGATCAATAAAGGTTAATAAAGGTCAATTGACAGTTCTATTAAAAAATAGACTATTATTTCATTTGTTAGGCTCAATAATCCCTATTTTGTTACAGGTTTAAAAAATAAAATAAAATAAAGCATTTCAGAAAATGTCACTAATTTTCCAAATCTTTCTGCTCAAACAGTCAGTCTTCAGGGCGTGATAGGAAACAACAGAAGTGTGAATGTTGTTCATGGATTTTTTTAAAGGTAAATCAAATCTGTTATATTAGTTACAGACATCTGAAATAGTTGTGAAGCACATCTATAGCGGTAGTGTAGAAATGCAACCCTAACCAATCCTTTTGGCAAAACCATCCTATTCTATTACCACTCTGCTTGGACTCTGTTCTAAGTCACACTTGGAGCTTCTTAGAGATTAAATAAATGACATGTACCAAGCATATTGACACCTTGGGATTTCAGCTTCTGTATACCTCAAAGTATCAGATATTTCAGCAAGGCTAAGAGCAAAAATGCAAATTAATCTCAAGGTAACAACAAGGTAATGATTCAAATAAGAGCAATTTGCCAAAAATAATTGTAATAATAAATTTTAATAATAAAAAAATAACACTTAGTTTAGTGGATCTAGAGACAAATCTTAATTGTGAGTTTCTGAAAGCATTTGTCTCACTCTTAAATGTGAAAACATGACAAATAGGACATAAAAAGACCAGGAGTTTAAGGTTTTGTGTGTGGTTAGTGAAATGAGGAATAGAGTAATTCTAAAATGGCACATTATATAGTCTTTTGCTACTATCAATATTAATTCTTAAATAAATAAAAGGGCTGATGGCTGATGTATTCTCAGGCCTCTTTGCCCATACGCTGCACTCTGCTCTGATTGGCTTCCTAATTGGTTGTAAATAAATCATTAACTTGAAAGCAAAACAAATCTGACAGCAACAAAAAGAAAGAGCGCAAGAGAGAGAGAGAGCGAGAGATGAACTTCCCGATTCTTAGAGGAGGCAGCGAGGCAAGTGTTAAACACAGATCTCATTTGAAGTCGCTCTGCTATAGACGAGAGTGGCACTTAACACTGTGGCATTTATTATTTGCAGGATGTATATTTCTTGCTCTTGTTTGAACTAGGGATTCACAAAACCAGCCTAAAAGCTTGTTTCAATTTATCAGTAGGAATGTTTTGAATAAACCAGCGTGCTTTCTTCTTCTCTTTTATACAGGAACCTATTTGACAACCTGAGCGCCCTATGATAAACGAAAAACCTTTGACTTTTCTTTATGTTTTTCTTTCCCTTCTTTACCGTCATTCAAATAAGAAATACAATTACACTGGTCCGGACTTCTTTGGTGGGATTTTAAGTGCTGCCCTCCTTTACAGAATGACTTGAAATAATGAGGAGGCTTTCTTTCATGATTAGATGTGGCTGCACTGGCAACCTCAGCTCCCAGATAGACTCAAGAAGGCACTTAAATGAAAAGGCATCCTCTTCAGTGCTTTCTGCATTGGCCCTGTGCTGCATTGTACATTCACCCTTAATTACAGAATATATAGAAATCCTGCCCGCAAAAAGAAAGTGGCACGAGCGTTCATTACGTCACAGCTGTGCACCTGCCGCTGAGTGTTTGTGTTGAGCTTCAAGGATCTGCTCAATGGAGCCTATCAAAACAGCAGCATTCACCAGCAGCGTCACTGGCACATAAAGGTTATTTTTGATCATAATGTAACAAATATCACTCTGATCAAGAGAAAGCATCAGTAATGCACAGTGGAAAAGGCAGAGGGATGCACTGATGCCTGCCAATAAGCCTGCTTGAAATGGGAGGTTTTCTGAAGCTGTTAATGGGATGCATTGTGTAGCTACTTTATATCAATTATTTCTTAACTTTACTTCAATAAACGTCTATCGAGGGGAAAAACATGGTTGCTTGTGATGGGCTTGTGAGGCACTGTAGCTCTGTACTTTCTGTGATTGTGCATCCCTACACATGTCTGTTTAGGGTCTGACCTGTCTTCATTTCACCCAGCCAATTTTCTGATAAATTACTCTAACGAACCGAATGCAGATCAGCCCAATTAAGCCTCTAACTACTTGACAGACTCCTTGCTGAAGTGGTCCATACAACCAAAAGTGAGGTAGAGTGGGTGTTTATCTATAGCAATAGTGCAGAATGGACTCAATGGACATTTAAGAAGAAAGCAGCGAGGCCATCTCACAGGATTGTTGTGATCATCCTTAGTCACAGGAAATGACTTATCATGATTGTATTTGATTGTACAAAAAGCTTTATTACATTAATGAGGTCACAGGAGTTGTTTTTTTATTTTTATTTTTTATTCTATTTAAATATTTAGCATTTAAAACTTAGATGTTTTTTTAAGTTTAGAGATTGTTCTACCCTTGTCCCACACCAATCTTAAAATATGAAGATTCATCATAAAAATTTAATGTAAAAAAAGCTAAATAAAACATTGAATGACATATTTAATATTTTTTCGATATGCAGTATATCTGTATTTTAATGTTCACTATTTTATAGCAATGTTTGCACAAATGACAGCGGTCCTCAAATTTACTAATGATTAAATGTATCATCATTTCCACATCAAATACTATGTTTTGCCTTTACTGTTTGTTTTTGTTTTTTGTTTTTCAAAAATGTGTGCACTTACTGTCTTACTATGTCATCATATTTTTTGTTCATTAAAAATGTATAGCCTAATCAAAACAATTAATTAAATATTCAGTTTCAATATTTATAATTCAGCATTAATGCAAAATTTCAATTCAATTAATTCAATATTTATAGCAGTTACACAAATTGCAACTGTCCTCAAATTAAGTCAATTATAAGTTATTTGTATTTATATTTCATGACAATTAAAAAAATGACCTTTAATAACGTTTTTTTTCTCAAAACTGTGTATTTATTTATCAAGAGGAGGAACGTGCATCATGTCTGAAATTAAATCAGCAAAATATATTAATTTAAATATATTTACAAATGTGAAATGTAAATATCACTTGTAAACTCAATATTTTTACATTCAATTTGCAGGCAGTTTAAAAAAATGTGAAAACATTTTTTATTGTGTGTATTTAGGATACATAAATTGGTAGGATATTGGTTACTTCATTCCAAAAGTGTTTAAATGCCATTTGCACTGCTGTCATTTCCATCACAAAATGTTAAACATATACGATTTGGTGGAAATGGGACTGTGGTGGAAAAGTTCATGATGTTCCAATAAAAAGAGACAAAAATTACAGAATTCTTTCACTGTTGGACATAGTAGATGAATTCAATATAGAATTGATAGTGTAAAAATGTGTTTTAAGAGAGTTTATATTCCACAAGGAGTCCACAGGGCCAAAAGAGCCTATAGTTGAAGAAAAACTTTATAATAAATATTCCAACAGATAATTTTCTCCAGTACACCTTGAAGTTCGGGCTAGTTTGATAGGAAAAAGGAATGGAGAGAGGCACAGAACGAGTTAGCAGAGAGCTGAATGTTTAGGAGTCAGCAGGTGATGAACAGAAGAAGATGGCAGGCTACTTGAATACTGATATGGCCCACCGTTTCTCCTATTTCCATTAATGACATGCTCATCAAGGGCAAACAAGAGAAGCCACCACCGCCCCATTCCATCCACGCCTGTCACCGTGCGCAGTGACGGGCCGTTTTGTGTGTGTGTGTGTGTGTGTGTGTGCGCTTTTCTGTCTCAGGCCTGAACTCAGCGACCTACACAATAAAGTGTGAGACTGCCCCTCTCTGTCACACTGGACAGGCGGTTCCGGGCTGAGACAAGCTCTATTCCCTCACCTTAGACCATCCGAAAGTATCCTTTACCTGAGGACGCTGCTATATACTGTGACATGACTACATTAACAGGCCGTTCATGTCACCTCTTCTGATGTCCCACCAGGTGGCCAGGAAATCAAGCTGTCACATCAGGCCAGTGAGACTGCACATCTCTTCAACGCTTTTCCGTAATAGCCTGTGCCACAAACTAGACAGGCCACATTCTCCAGTTTATTCTGGGACGCTATCAGGTGTTTCATTATTGCTTCTTGCTGGTTCAAAGAGATTGTAAATTGGGCTGCTGTGGTGATGATTGGTGTGGCATGGATTCCTCCACTAGATATTTTCTTTTAGCTGGCAATGGATCCCATTTTAGAGACATTCTAGGGGACAATTAGCATCTAAAATGGGCCTTCTGTCCAAATGCTGATTAACCTTTCTGGTATCATGCATTTGATTGCTCATAATGATTTAATATGAAGTACATAGTCATCTACAGAGTCGCAAATGTCATTTCTGGCAACTTTGACACAAGAGAGTTTAAGGGCATGACTAAGTTAAGATCATAAAACACCTCAAAAAGCACTAAAAAAAAAGCTCTAGTGTTCCCGTTTCGCTCTTGCGACAAAGATGGCGGAAAGGTATAAAGGCTTGCCTGGTCATAGCTGATTCATCGCTGTCAATTTACTCTTTATGAATGCATAAAAGTTATAGTTTCAGCCAAGCCCTGAGATAATGCACATAAAACTGAGACTAACTCTGCTGTAATAGTTGCCATAAACCAGTGAGAGAATCTTTTAACTTGCCTGCCATTTTCATGCTAATACTCATAAAGCTTACATGAACCTCGTCATTCAAGAAATGTCAAGATATTGGCTGAAACTGAAGGGAACTGATTTGCTGCCCAATTCAAACAACTTAACAGACAGCAATCTGAATAAAGGCAACCAGACTTGTAATGCACCATAACATAAACATAAATATAGCATAAACTACACCAAATTCAAGTGAACATCACAATTTCTTGGTAGAAATAAAGATCCTTTCCAAAATGTGGTCTAATTATAGGTATTTATATGTGTAAACTGTGGTTTTAGCACATATTTGTGTGTTTGCATAGACAATGAAAAGTAGTGACACCATAACATACAAAAAACATACACATATTTATGAATTCTTTAAGATCTTTAAGGCCTTCACATGCTATTGGAAATGTCCTACTTCCCACTTCTAAAGTTGTAATTATGAGTTTGTTGTGTTCAAGTGCTTTGTTGTCGTAAATAAGAGGAATCATGGAGGACAGCCCATTCAGGAGTTCATTCTGGCCTGTTTTAATGCGGAAATCTTATTAAAGCCAGAAAATATTTAGTCAGTTTCCAACAGGTTTTTAATAAAATAGCATCCCATTCGGTAACCAAATAAACATTCACCACGCTATCTAGATACTTAGCTAATCAAAATGACAAAAAAAGCTGCTAACACTTTAGTTTAGGAACCAGTTCTCACTATTAACTAGTTGCTTATTAACATGCATATTACCAGCATATTGGCTGTTTATTAGTGGCCTACTTATAAAGCACTTAATAATGCCTTATTCTGCATGACCATATTTTAGATCCCTTAATCCTACCCTATACCTAAACTTAACAACTACTTTACCGACTATTAGGAGTTTATTAGGCAAATGTCTAATATTAGTCAATAGCTAATTAATAAATACTATACATACAAATAATAATAAACTAGCACTGTATAATATAAAGAATAGTCAATATTTTTACATTTCTAAAGCTGTACGTATACTTTTATGTGTTAGCCATGTCAATACATCCATTTTAGAATAAATCCAAAATATATATTTAAATAGTTACAAATTCTTCTTAGATCAGGCTGAGTCGTTGGGAAATAGTGTGCTGTGGAGTCTGCACCAATGTTGGTTTGGCAAAAGGGTGCACTGAGGGTGAAAAAATGACACCCTACAGCCTTGTGTGTGAGTAAAGGGCACACAGTTTCATTTTCGCTTTGTAAAAGGCTAATGTTTTAACCCATAAATCATAGAAAATGACTGTAATTTACCATCCTTTATGTCATTTGAGACCATGTGGTTTACACTAACAGCAGTGTTCAAGTGAAAATGTGTTGTGGTTGTCTGATTGTGCCACAATATCAGAGATGAAGACCCTCAGCACCTTCTAAAGCACACATAATTCATTAATTCCCCGATTCTCCTCACTCTCCTTGGTTATGGCAGGGGGTAATAAAGGTATAATGACTGAACAACCCCGAATGCATTTTATCTCGGCGCATTCAGCGTTGCCTGTGAAGGATTCGGCTATTAGTCCGAATGACAAGCCTGCCCGTGACTCCTCTTCTCTGATTTATTGACACAAATGTAAACTTTTATGCCACTCCGCAGCCCCTCACTTTTAAATACCCAAAGTTGACAGAAAGGGATTCTTCATCTGTATTTAAAAGCGTCCAGCAGTGCAGCGCTATTACGCTGTGGATGGTAGTGTTGAAGTCCTGGTAAGTACGGAGGGGATTGATGGGGTGGAATGACTTCCCTGAGCACTAGGTGATGGATGAGAAGGGGGCTAGGCTGACAGATGATCTAACAGGTGTTCATAACCAGTTTGTAAGAGCTTTTTATTTATGAGGGGCCACAGACAGCCCTGCTGTGGAGCAGCCACACCAGCTGCAGTCGCAGGCACCTCAGAGGCCAGATGCAGCGTTGGCCACCCTCAAATTCTGTCCAGAATCGTAATTAGCCAATCATTTGCCAGGAGGGGTCACATGGGTGGCAGATGAAGAGGAGGGAGGGGTGGAATGGTTGGAGCAGTGGCATGCTGTCTGTTAATAATCAAAGGCGTGCAATGGTGCCTATGGCAGATTGCAGCCCCATGACACAAAGAACTAATGCCATTGGGTCTGGAGCATATTGTCTCGATATGAATACTAAAGAGAAACTAATTCTGTAGAAACACGTTGTTTTGTATGATCTCAGGCTTGCTGTATTCTAACTAATTAACCCAAATGTTCTACTTTGGTCTGAGAAAAAAAAGCTAAAAAGAAATATATAAATGAACAAAATACACTGTCAATCAAATGTTTGGGGTCATCAAAAGTGACACCAAATACATGTGTAATGTTACAACATTTTTCTATTTCAAATAAATGCTGAACTTCATATTCATCAAAAAATCTGAAGAAATCTATTATGGTTTTCACTGAAATATTAAGCAACACAATTGTTTTCGACATAATAATAAATGTTTCTTGAGTTCAAGCATATTATTACAATGATTTCTGAAAGATCATGTGACACTGCAGACACTGGCGGTGGGAAATTCAGCTTTGCCATTACAGAAATAAATTATATTTTAAAATATATTAAAATAGAAAGGTTATTTTAAACTGTAATAATATTTCACAACAGATTTACTGCATTTTGAACAAATAAATGCAGCCTTGGTGAGCACAAGAAACGTTTTTCAAAAGCATTACTGACCCTAAATCTTTTAAACTTTATGAAAAATTTCACATATGAGAATTTGTTTGTGTGATTTCCTCGAATAAAAATGTATGCTGCCGTTGGAGACTCAGAAACCCCAAATACACAGGTGCATCTCAATAAATTAGAATGTCGTGGAAAAGTTAATTTATTTCAGTAATTCAACTCAAATTGTGAAACTTGTGTATTAAATAAATTAAATGCACACAGACTGAAGTAGTTTAAGTCTTTGGCTCTTTTAATTGTGATGATTTTGGCTCACATTTAACAAAAACCCACCAATTCACTATCTCAACCAATTAGAATATGGTAATATGCCAATCAGCTAATCAACTCAAAACACCTGCAAAAGTTTCCTGAGCCTGCTGAATTTCAAGCAAAATCGATTCAAGAATTTGAGTGAACTCACAAGGAATGGACTGAGGCTGGGGTCAAGGCATCAAGAGCCACCACACACAGACGTGTCAAGGAATTTGGCTACAGTTGTCGTATTCCTCTTGTTAAGCCACTCCTGAACCACAGACAACGTCAGAGGCGTCTTACCTGGGCTAAGGAGAAGAAGAACTGGACTGTTGCCCAGTGGTCCAAAGTCCTCTTTTCAGATGAGAGCAAGTTTTGTATTTCATTTGGAAACCAAGGTCCTAGAGTCTGGAGGAAGGGTGGAGAAGCTCATAGCCCAAGTTGCTTGAAGTCCAGTGTTAAGTTTCCACAGTCTGTGATGATTTGGGGTGCAATGTCATCTGCTGGTGTTGGTCCATTGTGTTTTTTGAAAACCAACGTCACTGCACCTGTTTACCAAGACATTTTGGAGCACTTCATGCTTCCTTCTGCTGACCAGCTTTTTGTAGATGCTGATTTCATTTTCCAGCAGGATTTGGCACCTGCCCACACTGCCAAAAGCACCAAAAGTTGGTTAAATTACCATGGTGTTGGTGTGCTTGACTGGCCAGCAAACTCACCAGACCTGAACCCCATAGAGAATCTATGGTGTATTGTCAAGAGGAAAATGAGAAACAAGAGACCAAAAAATGTAGATGAGCTGAAGGCCACTGTCAAAGAAACCTGGGCTTCCATACCACCTCAGCAGTGCCACAAACTGATCACCTCCATGCCACGCCGAATTGAGGCAGTAATTAAAGCAAAAGGAGCCCCTACCAAGTATTGAGTACATGTACAGTAAATGAACATACTTTCCAGAAGGCCAACAATTCACTAAAAATGTTTTTTTTATTGGTCTTATGAAGTATTCTAATTTGTTGAGATAGTGAAATGGTGGGTTTTTGTTAAATGTGAGCCAAACTCATCACAATTAAAAGAACCAAAGACTTAAACTACTTCAGTCTGTGTGCATTGAATTTATTTAATACACGAGTTTCACAATTTGAGTTGAATTACTGAAATAAATGAACTTTTCCGTGACTAATTTATTGAGATGCATTGTGAATAAAAGCAAAAAACTTTTCACACAATTCAATTCTCTGACATGGTTTACTTTTTGGTCATTTTAATTTATTTTTACTTTTTTAACAGTGTGTCTATACAATGTGTTTTTACTGCTGTCAAAACTATTTATTGGCCCCAAACAGAAACATTGCCACTAGAATACACTACAGAATACACTACAGAATAGTCACATTTTGAAAAGAGTACGTCATCAAACAGGGATCTGTCTTCAAAAATATATTCCTGCTTGGTTTTGATTTGGTCAGAGGAACAGAAGAAAGTTAATTTCAACATTACTAACTTCAAACATTAAACAGTCATGTTAAACTACACAGAACAGGGGTTAAAGAAGAAATCAGCATCAGTATATGATAACTTGCTGACATTCTCAGTTTCATATTGCAGAAGAAAAGAACCCATTGCAATCCCTCCACAGCAGGTCTGCAGGTACTGTGTGGGGATATTCATGAAGCTCTCATGCATAGCACAGGAAAATGGATGACTGCATGGCCTGTGGTGACGTGTTTGTTCTATAAAGCATAGCCTGGAGGTGAGGGAGCGGAGGAGAGAGGGTGTCATGGCCATGATGAATGGCCGGCTGGTAACATCTTCACTCTTGACCCCTGGCACGTTTGAATAAGCAGTGCATTAAAATGGAGATCTCTGGACCGCGTTTGTTTGTCGAGTAAAAGCATCCATGTTCAGAAGACACAGAGAGCGACGCTGGTAATTGAGATGCCGGGGGAATGCGGTGAAGAATATTATACAGAGCTATTTTTATACTGTATACACAGAAGGCTATGAGGTGAGTCTTGATGATATTGTTAAACACTAGAGAAAGTTTATTATTCCAAAAGCTCAACAAAAAAAAATCATAAGTATGGTGTCCTCTTATGCCTTTCTTGCCTGATAACTACAATGTTTGTAACAAAGGACATGCTGCAAGTATTTCGAAATGCAGAGTGAATCCAAATATAGTTCTATATCAAAAAGAATAGCCTACTAAACAATCGAAATACATGCTAAAATTTCATTCATTTTTTATTAAATGCTCTTGACAAAGCTTCTAATATGCATTCGATTCATGTTTATTTATATAACGCTTATTACAATACATATCCTCTCAAAGCAGCTTCTTCAACTACATGTTGTTATATAACCAATCAAACAGTAACTACACTCATTTAGTCTCACAACTCTAAGTTTGATTCAACTAAAACAACAGACTCTTTAGAGTCATTTCTTCTGGAGTGCACTAGCTGCGCTTTATGTGTTTGATTCGAGGGGTCATCGGATGCAAAATTCACTTTACACGTTGTTTGAACATAAATGTGTGTTGGAAGTGTGTGTACACATCCACCCTATAATGATAAAAATCCACCTAGTGGTTTATAAAAATCCCTATTTTAAAAACCCCTTTCTCAAATCAGGCTGTTCTGAGATTCCTGGCAGAATGACGTAGTTCTGCACAGGCTCCTCCCATGATAGTTGATTGACAAGGCAGCCGCCCTGAGTGAGCTGTGAGCTGTCCGCCATTGTGTCGACTCTGGTGCAGCGGAAGGCAAGAATGTCTCCGATTAAGCAATTGAGGTGTTTTGTTGTTGGATGTAATAATGAACATAGCAGTCGTCATTTACTCCTGACATCTGAGCCGCTGAAAATGCAGAGGATTAACATTACTTTCGTTTTTGAAGGGAATGCGCCGATCCCAGAGCTGCCTAAATGCGTTTATGTTCACGCGAATCATTCGTGATCCAGCTTCATCTACAGAAGTGAGCTTAAGGGTTTTTTATGTATCTTTGCAAATCGCCTTTCCTAATATGCACTGTTAAACATTCATGTGAAATCTACAGGAATTTACTGTGTTTGTGCACAAGAAATTACTGTATACTAGTTCACAGTAGAATACCGTAGTTTCAGTCAAAATTGCAGTAATGTAAGAAGTACTGTGAGTGTTACAGTAACCAGCAATGTCTTGCAGAAAATCACAGTAACTTCCAATGTATTGTAGAAAACACAATAACTAATTATGTACTGTAGAAAATCACAGTAATTACCAATGTATTGAAGAAAACACAACAAGCAATTATGTACTGTAGAAAATTACAGTAACCAACAATGTGCTGTAAAAAAAACAACAACAAAAAACACAGTAACCTTTTATATCCAGCTTAGTTTTCACAAGAGAGCAGGCGAGACTTTGTAACTTGAATGTGTTTGGCTTCTGGTGTCTTTCGCTTCCAGTTATTTTACCTGTACAAAAACAGCCAATCAGCTTCTAATGTATTAGAGAAGATAGTGCCTATGTTGCTAGTTATTTCGTCTAGTTCATATGTACTTATTGGTACACAGAGCAGTTGAGATAAATCAGGCAGGTTATTTGTGAATCTGTCTTTGGTGGCTGGAACAATAGTTCTGCCCGGACGATAACGCGGAGCCATATAGTTAATATCAGTAATACGCAGCATGCACGATACAAGGAAATGGTCAGTAACATCATCGCTTTGAGGTACGATATCTATATCAGTAAGATCAATTCCATGCGATATAATTAAATCTAGCGTATGATTAAAACGATGAGTGGGCCCGGTGACATTTTGCTTGACTCCAAAAGAGTTTATTAGGTCAGTAAACGCAAGTCCTAATGCATCATTTGTATTATCAACGTGAATATTAAAATCTCCGACAATTAGCGCTTTATCAACAGTAACCAATAGGGCTGAGAGGAAATCTGCAAATTCTTTTAGGAAATTATCAACGTGAATATTAAAATCTCTGAAAATTAGCGCTTTATCAACAGTAACCAATAGGTCTGAGAGGAAATCTGCAAATTCTTTTAGGAAATCTGTATACGGCCCTGGTGGTCTATACACAGTAGCCAGAGCACGAGATACGACAGATTTATTTTGCATATCTGACAGTGTAACATTAAGCATTAGTATTTCGAATGAGTTAAACCTGTATCCTGTCTTCTGAGTAACACTGAGAATATCACTATATATTGTTGCAACACCGCCGCCACGACCAGTCTGACGGGGCTCATGCTTATAACAGTAGCTTGGTGAAGTAGACTCATTTAGACCAATATAATCATTAGGTTTTAGCCAGGTTTCAGTCAAGCAGAGTACATCAAAACGATTATCTGTGATCATTTCATTTACAATAACTGCAACACACACATTTTACACAAACATGCTAAAATGGTTTAACATATATTAAAATTATTTTTATGTTATAATGAACACGTTATATAATAAATCAACGCAACACTTCTTGTGCCATATTGGAAATCAACTTGACTGAGGTCACTTAACATGAATGTGTCCTCTTCAAAGATGTTATGGGCTATAAACAAATAAAACAACCTTCTTCAAATAAAACAGGTAGCTGGATTAGAACTAAAACAACCAACCAATTATAGGATTCGCAATGTTCTCAATGTTCACAGAATACACTGAAAAGAGAAAACACACACAGATCGATATTAAGAAGGGATTCGCAATGTTTTGGAATCTAGAATTAGCAGCTATTATAGAGAGTGTGGAAAAAACCTGCCAGTCTATTATAGCAGCTGACTGAAAAGCCTTTTAAGATGGACCACCACCCACTTGTCAGTCGGCCCTATTCATCCAAATCCCAGAGGACAAGAGCGGGACTATTCCGAGGTCCGTGAGGAAGATGGAGTGCTGCTGTAGCCGCCCCCATGCTGTCCTTCAGCGGGCAGGGCTAGAGACTTCAGCGTGGTGTATCTCAGCAACATCACATGGGGGGTGAATAAAGCCACATGGGTCTATTGAAGGCACTAACAAGTGCCAAGCAGGGCCCTGACCCACAACACCCCTCTCCACTGTCTAGGCCATCCCCGCTGCCCTGGGAAAGCCACGTGTCTGAATTGGAGCCATCTGCCTCAATTTGCCTAACATATTTGACCACAAAGGCTGACCAGTTATCCCTTACAAAAGGGCTACAATAGGCCATCTTCAAACATGCAGAGGAGCCTGTAAATGAAAAAAAGGTCTCTATTCACCTACACAGACCAACTGGACAGTGTGTCTCATGATCAGAACACACATCCTGTCACCAACGTCTTGGCAGAGTCTCAAGAGATGTGGATAATTACCATCAACAGAAGAAAGGGAGTTTATCACTAGACACTTGAAATCCCTTTCTCCCTCAGGCTAAATCAGGATTAAATGAGTAATATGCTCTAGGGCCTCCTCTTCTGACACTGTTTTTTTAAATCCGCTCTGTGTCAAAAGCGTCTGTTAGAGAAAAACACATATAATGTGTGAACAATGCTATCCCTGGGAGTATTAACAAAGCATTTGCATGAGGGAATCATGATTAGAAATAAATATCAATTAACTATATATATATGTTAGATTTTATTTCATAGTTGTATATTATATTATATTTATTTAATAATTTGTTATCTATTAGTTACATTTTATACAAGTATATATGTAATAGTTAGATGTTATTTCTTAATAAATCTTTAATAGCTATATTTGTATTTAATAATTCAGCTTAATATTAGAATATAGACTTAATAACATGATTAAATAATACGTTACAGACCTGATTTGCTATGATGTTCTGAGCTATGTCTCGTCTCTTAGTATATCATCTAACAGCAGGTAATGGCAATTGCTGTATTGTTAGAAAAATAATAACTCAGCACCTTAATTCTCTCAACATTTAGTCTGAGAATTCATGGTGACCAGCAGCTGAGAAGGGAAAGTCATTCAGGCTTGCTCTCTTTTGACATGGAGTCCTCAATTAAAGTCTGCTGAAGCAGACACAATCCTATTAGGGAGCATTGAGTGAGAAAAGAGGGCTGGCCCCTCCATTTGTGCTGCCAGAATAATTATCACGGAGTTGGTAAATTGTATGGAGGCCCCACACAGATAGTACTAAATAGGTTGGAGAAAAATGATGTGGTTTTACCGCAACAAAACAGCAGGATAACCCACATTAGAATCATATTGAAGATGTGTTTCATACAATAACACGAGACAGAGATGAAACAAGAATGATTTTGCTGCATATTGCTTCTGATAAAAGTGGGAAATATGAGGGGAAATGTGTTTCAGAGCAACAAATCACACGTTAAAATACTGATATAAACAGTTTTGAGGAATGCGTAAAATATAACTTTGTGGTAAAATACACAGACAAAGAAAAATATTAGATCAACAATTAACGCACTTAAGGTTGTACTACACTGTAAAAAACAATCTGTGACATTTACGGTAAAATACCGGCAGCTGTGGTTGCTAGAACTTCACCGTTAAAAATATGGTAGCAACATTTTAGGTTTTACAGACTTATCTTAAATTCACAATAACAAACCGTATTTCATTAACTGATGTAGTGTTAATAAACCAGCATATTGAAGTACTAATATCTGTTGTGAACCATTGTAATGTACTGATAACCACCAAAAAACAGGTTGTGATGAGAAAGTCACATGATGAATCAAAGCTCATCACAAACACCTCTTCCACAAGCTGTGAAGGGAAATACTAATATATATATATTATAGAAGGTGCACTGTGTCATCCACACAAACACTAAACACCATCATGGTAACACACATGCTACTGAAATAATGCAGTAAATAATAATTGAACAACATTAGATGTAAGATAAAAACCTAATGTACACAACTGAAAAGAAAAAACTAAGAAGAAACTAGTTATTTCAATGAAAAAACATAAAATATGAAGTGTCATGCAGGGAATTCTGGCAGTGTCAATTTACAGTTTTCACAATTATACAATGACTTTTTATTTTCCACTTCCAAAAACCATGATTTTAACTGTATTTTACTGTAAAATTACATTAACTGTAATTACAGTTATTCACCGTATATAGTATGGAAAGTTACTGATAACCAATTAACAGATTTTTACAGTCGTTCACTTTTACAGTGTATACTGTAATTAATAATAATAATAACAATAACGATAATCAACTGCAAAAAACTACTCATGCAGTATATTTGTCTTGTTTTCCAGTACAAATACCTAAACTTGTATAAATCAAGATACAATTACTTGAGAAGCAATATTAATATTTTATATTAGCAATATTTAAAAAAGAAATAGCAATATTTTTTGCAGTGTAGGCTATATAGCAACAACAATATTGCCACATAACTGCCACATAATAAAAATTTTGAGGACACAATTTCTAAACATGAAGTTTTTAACAAATTTTTCATTTTAATTAAAATGTTAAAACAATTTAATTACAAATAACTAACTTAATGCACATTTGCTAAAACAAGTATTAGTTTTATGTTAGTTCTTATTATAGTTCTGATGCAACAAAATCTGCTATGGTATGTTTGCATCATAACTGCAACTACATTATTGAAAATAAAGCTGGAATATTGTATCAACCAATCAGAAGCCAGGAGTGGAAATATATATATATATATATTATAAAAGTAATTTTAAATTCTAATTTTAAAAGTAATTCTGCAGACTTCTGAGTATTCTTCTTTCTGATTATTATAAGCATTGTGTCAGGCACTTCTTCTGTATATTGTTGCTTCATTAAGATATTACTGTATGGTATGTCTTGAAACAAATATGGACACAAAAGTGTACACTTACACTTGAAATGCTGCATATAATTTTTTGGTTTCTTATCTTTATCCTTGGATTTCATTCCTCTCTTTCTAAATGAAAGTTGAATAAATGGCAAACGGCTTTTGCACTGTATAATGCCTAAAACCTGTTTTGCCCAGAACCAAGAGTAAATAGATTGTTATTTAAAGCCAAGTACTTTTGTCAAGCTTCTGCAAATAGAATGATGGATGGCACTCTGAGCTTGTACAAGTGAATGCATTGCTTCCTATTTAACCTCAACATCCACATTGGTAATGATTTGTCTGACTTGGATTTCAAAAGACATGGTGCTGCTCCACTGAAGTAAAATTAAAACTCCAGTATACCATGCTTTTCAGCGCACTCATTATGTGCTGCTAATGTATTGGCATAAAGCAAAGAAACATCATGTCAAGTGCCGCAATTTGGCTTTTTTCTTATTCAGCCTGCTTTATTGCTATGGGCAATTTGTACCACTCAGCATGACAGTGTCAACTGAATCAAGATTAATTTACATGCAAAGGAACACTTAGCAGAGCAGTGCGGTGAGCAAACATATTGTCTCGATTGCTGAGCTGGAAAAGAGGCTTTGGAGGGAGAGACGGTGTCAGAATTAAGGAACGTCAAATGTAATTGCTAGAGCTGGTTAAAAGGCCGAGATGGCACTATTCTTAGCTGGGACTGAGAGTATGTGTTGCGTTGAAGGACTAAATGGAAAAGTAAGCAAATAAATCAGGGAATGTTGTGAATAGAAAACACATTTCATCCAAAGCGAAATCAAACTTTATTCAACGGTGAGTTCACTGATCATATAAGACTGCACTGTATGTTTTTCCTCTTTCACAAAATTAGTTGACATTTATATATGAGTTACTCTAAAAAAATCCAAATATTTCAACAACAAAAAAAGCTAGTAAATAGGTAGTAGGATCCATGCACTGTCAATAGAGCAAATATGACACTCGCAGCTCTGAGAAACCAAAGGGGAATTCTTGCAGAATGACTGTGGCTTAGAGAGGAGACATCAGCAGACACCGCTGGCATCTAACACCGGCCTAAAGCAGCCACCGAGGGGAGGCAGGAGTCTTCGTGATCTGCTTCAACATGTGCTCCATTTGCCAGCCTCAAATCCCCCATCAAATTCACAATCCAGAATGACACCAGAACGTGACGCAAAGCGCCAGGAGGCCTGCTTCCATTTACAAATATTTCACATAAACAAATTTTCACATAGCTTTATTCCGAGCAGCCTTTCTGCTCTATTAGACGTAACACACAGCTGCCACAAATGCTCAGATACATCATCAACAACCACAGATAAGAGATATAGATTGAGAAGAAGCGCTCACCAAAACGTCCTTGGAGAAGGTGGCCGCTTTTATGTCCTGAGCTCCGACCAATTCAAAGCTTTACGGTTTCAAGCAAAGTAAACAAAACCTCACATACCATCCTTCAGGCTATAATGGAAGACATCAAGAACATATCAATTTGACCCGCATAATCTTATAAAAACATGGAACCTGTTCGCGGGCAGATGCATAACATGTTCATGGACTTTTCTGTTGATCAACATCAGGAATTTAGGCTCAATTATTTATGAATGTGTAAAGGAAATACGTTTTTTTCCTGTAGACTACAAAGAAGTGTTGACCTAATATAAAGTTTTCATCATTTTTAAACACCTTTCTGCCATCAGTAGCTCATTTTAAATGCTACTGGAGTGTGACAAATGAATTTTTAAGTACAAATGAATTAATATGTGGTCATAAATGTAAATAATCATTCTTTAAAATATAATATGAAAATAAATACATAAATAAATATCATTATATTATATTATATAAAACATAATTAAAAAATATAGACAGCAGGATATGTCAGCTTCAGAAATATTGAAGTATACCCTTGCATAAAAAGTCTAGATTTTTTATTAATGAATTAAAATAAATATACCTTATTAATGTAATTACTATATTATGTCTCACTGTAGGCCATTTCAACTTCAGAAGAATTTCATGTCAGATACCCTTGCATTAAAAGTAAAAGAAAAAATAGGCTTAATTAATTTAATTATTATTTCATAATAAATCATTTTAAATTATACAAAGATCTCACTGCAGGACTTGTCAACTATAGAAGTATTTCATGTCAACTACCCTTGCATAACAAGTACAGAAAAAAACATTACAAATAATTTAATTAAAAATAATAAATATATTTAATGTTTAATTATCATATCATTTTAAAATACACAATTATATAATATAGGACATGTCAACTACAGAAGAATTTCACATCAACTAGCCTTGCTAAACAAGTACAGAGGGAAATCAAAGATTTTGTAGCATTATCACTGATTGTCATCTGTTTACATCCATAGCTGTGGTGCATTTTGACCTCACAATGGCATTAGATGTCGCTGACATCCAGAAATGGTATGCCAAGATGGGTCTTGCTCGTCATGCTACCAGACATAATCTCACATAACAGTGCAATGATCAATTTCACAGTAATTATTCCACACAACACACATGCCCAGAGTCATTTATGAGGTCATTTGCATATACCTGAGCAGTTTGTTTGTCCTTTTTAGGTTTGGTCTGTTTCACATTAGTGTTTGGGTTTCACATGAGCATCTGTTCTTCTCAGGTGAGTGAATTTTCAGGTAGACCTGCGTCACACTACAACCAATTACTCCGAGAACCCTCTGGCATTCCTATTGTCTGAAACACATGAGTCTTTTTGTCTCATGTTCTCTTGGCAACAAACCTGCAGCTGGAGGTTTGCTAATCATCACTTGAGGCTGATTGATCATACATTCGCTGTGCAGTCTCTAGCTCCTCGCCCTCTCTGGTTAGACCATTGATTTGAACCCAAACCATTGGATTCCATTCTCTGCTGTAGGGCTGGTAAATTAAGACTCTGACTGCACTGCATCAAGATCAATTTTTGTCTGTATGTGAAGTAAATAATGGTTTGGATGAGGGGGCAAAAGAGAAAACAACACATTTTGATGTCTTACATCAGATTTCATATTTAGAGTGAATTAACTTCTATTATTTATATTGGATTACTGATATAGTACTAAATGTGTGTTATCTGGAAGATTTTTGAAGAGCATTAAAAGTGCATTAAATGAATAGGTCACACAAAAATTTTTATTTGCTGAAAATTTACTACATCTAATGTGTACATGAATTAGTTTCCTCATCTGAACTAATTTAAAAAAATTAGCATTACATCACTTGCTCACCAATGGATTCTCTGCAGTGAATGGGTGCCGTCAGGTGTGCAGTCTCTAGCTCCTCGCCCTCTCTGGTTAGACCATTGATTTGAACCCAAACCATTGGATTCCATTATCTGCTGTAGGGCTGGTAAATTAAGACTCTGACTGCACTGCATCAAGATCAATTTTTGTCTGTATGTGAAGTAAATAATGGTTTGGATGAGGGGGCAAAAGAGAAAACAACACATTTTGATGTCTTACATCAGATTTCATATTTAGAGTGAATTAACTTCTATTATTTATATTGGATTACTGATATAGTACTAAATGTGTGTTATCTGGAAGATTTCTGAAGAGCATTAAAAGTGCATTAAATGAATAGGTCACACAAAAAATTTAATTTGCTGAAAATTTACTACATCTAATGTGTACATGAATTAGTTTCCTCATCTGAACTAATTTAAAAAGAATTAGCATTACATCACTTGCTCACCAATGGATTCTCTGCAGTGAATGGGTGCCGTCAGAATGAGAGTCCAAACAGCTGATAAAAACATCCAAAAGTATGACTCCAGACCATCAATTAATGTCTGTGAAAAGTGAAAAGCTGCATGTTTGTAAGAACAACAACAAATGCATCATAAAGACGTTTTTTAACTTCAAAACTCTATGCAACATATAGCTTTCTTGTCTGAATCAGGAGAGAAATATGCACAGATCAAGCACTGTTTACAAGTGAGAACAGTCCAAAACAGTTCTAAAGAAATATGTCGGTGGATTTTGATGTGAGAGGCCAAAAGGGGATGGACTTTTTCGATGGAGGGAGCGTTATTATGAATATCAAGGACCACAATGGAAATAAGTTTTGTTTTAAACTTTATTGTCTCTGCAGTGAATGGGTGCCGTCAGAATCTACTTTTTTTTGTCAAAATAAACAAACAAACAAACAAACTCCAGACTATCAATTAATGTCTGTGAAAAGTGAAAAGCTGCATGTTTGTAAGAACAACAACAAATGCATCATAAAGACGTTTTTTAACTTCAAAACTCTATGCAACATATAGCTTTCTTGTCTGAATCAGGAGAGAAATATGCACAGATCAAGCACTGTTTACAAGTGAGAACAGTCCAAAACAATAAAATATGTCGGTGGATTTTGATGTGAGAGGCCAAAAGGGGATGGACTTTTTCGATGGAGGGAGCGTTATTATGAATTATGGACTGGTATTTTATCCAGAAGTAATGGTCTAAAGTTAAAATGTCTGAACGGTGGATTTTTTCCCAGCTTGGAGTCATGTGGATTACTTGTTTTTGTTTTTTTCAGCTGTTTGGTCTCTCATTCTGCACCTATAATCTGTGAACTATTCCTTTAACTATTAACTATTCCTTTTTTTTCAGGGACCCCTGTAAATGTAACATACTGTAATACATTTAATTATACCTAATAATACTCTTCTGAATAAAACTGCAAATGTACGGTCCAACAATCCTCATCATCTGCATGAGACTCAAATGGCACTGGATGCCATTGAAATGCCATTGTAGAAATCATTAAAACAATTTATCTCGATTGTTGGCAACGTTCTAAAGAAATATGTCGGTGGATTTTGATGTGAGAGGCCAAAAGGGGATGGACTTTTTCGATGGAGGGAGCGTTATTATGAATTATGGACTGGTATTTTATCCAGAAGTAATGGTCTAAAGTTAAAATGTCTGAACGATGGATTTTTTCCCAGCTTGGAGTCATGTGGATTACTTGTTTTTGTTTTTTTTCAGCTGTTTGGTCTCTCATTCTGCACCTATAATCTGTGAACTATTCCTTTAACTATTAACTATTCCTTTTTTTTCAGGGACCCCTGTAAATGTAACATACTGTAATACATTTAATTATACCTAATAATACTCTTCTGAATAAAACTGCAAATGTACGGTCCAACAATCCTCATCATCTGCATGAGACTCAAATGGCACTGGATGCCATTGAAATGCCATTGTAGAAATCATTAAAACAATTTATCTCGATTGTTGGCAACAAATCTATAACTGTTGATGTTATGCATTGCCCTTTTTTCTAAAGCATTGATCATCAGCATTTGTCTAATTGAAAAATAATAAACAATTACTCAAAGGTATGTGGTAAGGTAATTGTTTTCTAATTCTGTAAACATTAACAGCGAATCATACTTTCCAAAATGTATTGGCGAACATCTGCATAAAATCAATAGCGCGGGATGTAATTTGTATGATAATGATAGAGACTGTGATTACTAGTAGAGTCAGAGCAGGATTACCATCATAGAACTATTCTTGCATGAACTACATTAAATGAATACACTCTTGGTTCCAAAAGAATGTTTTCACATGACATTGAAGAACCATTGTGGGTTCCCCAAAGAACATTTCAGTGAACAGTTCTTAAAAGAACAATCATTTTTCTTAGTGTGAAGGACATTTAACAATCTAAAAGAAAAAACATATTCCCACTACAAAGATCTTTTTTGTGCAACGAAGTGGTTCCATGGATTTTAAAGATGCCAATAAAGAACCTTTATTTTTAAGAGTGTGCTGGACCTGTGTGTTTATACTGTGAGACGAGGTTGATCAAATAAGCCATATTTTAAATGGAAAACATCATAACATACTTCAACAAATCCAATTTCAAAGAAATCTTTCAGTTCAATATTTGCGTCCTTCCGTCCTTTAAAAAAAAAAAATTATTCAAACACATTCAGGATTATCAACAGGAAGTCTTTACCTCCTTTGACCAGACATATATTAAATGCTCCTGCCCTGAGAAGGTTAACAAATTGGCCTATTACAAATTCCCAGTTTGAGACTATTGCCCAAAGAAAAGGACAGAAAATCATTTGGGTTAAGCCTATTAACTGCCTGCGGGTGAATGCTTGACAGATACAATCACATAGCGAGCAATTCTCAGCATCATGACAGAGGTTCTAGGGGAAATGGAAAAAAGTCTAGGTTGAAATTGTATCGTTACACTGTTGTTCTGATGTTGTGGACCCAGATGGTTAAGACGGTTGCATTTTCTAGCATTCACTTGAAATCTTACATTGATTCAGCACTAATCCTGATGAAAGAAACAGGCATTTGGAGCATTATCAATGTCTTGGGAAAACAAGAAAGCAACCATACAATGAAATGCATCTAAAGAAGAACAAAAATTGGATTTAAAAGTATTTTTGCCTGTGCAATTCCACATCACAGCTAGAGGTAAGAGCATTGCTTGAGCGTAGCCAAACGCACCCTCAATAGAGTTGTGACTGGCAAACACCGAGGCATTTTCAATCTGGAAAACATTTGCTTAATTGAGGCATTGAGAATTAGTATATGAATGGATGCATTGTCAAGATAGAACTAATTACTACTCTGTGGGTGAATCACTCAAGAAGAACCCTTGTGCCGGGTGACATTTTGCATCAGAAATGTTAAAAGCCTTTTCACCTATTTACATTAATCATATCAAGAACTGCGGACAAATACATGTTAATGCACTGCTATGGCCATTATGTTTATTACCAACAACAGCAGCAAAGGAAAGCGACGAATGGCACAAATGAACGAGCTTGGCTGCGAGAGGACATATAAACAGCCATTTTAGGCACCCACTGCTTCAATTTTCCCCCCAAGCACTCAGGCTATCTGGCTCGTGTCAATCAGAGCATGAGTGACAGTCGAGGGGAGCTCAGGGTGGGTTTTGCTATTGCTTTGGATTTGCTGAGTCATAATTAAAACAGAACCAAATGGAATTGCGGAGAGGGAGGTCAACGGATCGGCAAGAAGAGGATGAGGCCAGACTGATAGGCACCAAATGAACAAATTATGATGGGCCCCATTCGCTGTGATGAGGTCAAATGCACGACTCCATTGGCTGACAGTTCAATTTCCTCCAAATGTCTCTCATTTCAAGATGAGTTAATTATGAGTGAAAAGTTATCAGTCACTCACCTATTGAAAAGAGGGATTAAATGCATTTTTGTCGGCATTCTAATGTCAAACTGTTATTTCAGCTGGATAGAGGGTCAAACACAATAACGCTGCTGAATGTAGCTGCTTCAGGGACATTGCACCATATGTAGCAGTTTGCCTTGAAAAAAGGAAGAAGAGAGACACTAAAACCTAATACTGCTGTAAATAATAACACTACACTCTTCTGTTATATATTTGTATTGATAACATTTTACAATGAGGTCCCATTTTTTAACTAACAATAACAAACAATTAGCAATACATTTGTTACATGTCTTATTGATCTTTATTAATGTGAGTTAAAAAAAATACTGCACACGGTTTGTTAATGTTAGCTCAGGTCCATTCAAAAATATTAACAGGTACATCTTCTGATTTTAATAATGTATTAGTAAATTTTGAAACATTAACTAAGATTAAAAACCACTTTCGAAATATTTTTCACTGTTAGTTCATGTTAATTAATGTACTGTAGTCATTCATTCTCATCATTTTAGTTTTCAATTTAATTTTAGTACAATTTTTTGTAATTTTGTTATGTGCTTTTTCATTTTTATTTACTTTATTTCCATATTTGTATTGCTTTAACTGTAACTTTAAACAAAATTCAGACATGTCTTGGCAACTAATTAAAATAAGTTTAGGGTTTTCATCTAAAATGTATATTTTATTTTATTTCAGCTTGATTTCAGTTAACAAAATAATAGTATGCAAGCTTTATATTAACAATAATATCCCTGACTGTAGTTAACTAATGTTAACAAATTGAACCTTATTGTAAACAGAAACCTTTTTATTCCTCTTTTTGTTAACAGCATTATAACTGTCTCTGTATTTACAAGTGAACACCAACATTTTGTGGAAAGAGGTTCAATAGTTTAAGGCAGAGTTTGACCTCAAATGCCAGGCAAAATTTCAGTTAACAAAATAATAGTATGCAAGCTTTATATTAACAATAATATCCCTGACTGTAGTTAACTAATGTTAACAAATTGAACCTTATTGTAAACAGAAACCTTTTTATTCCTCTTTTTGTTAACAGCATTATAACTGTCTCTGTATTTACAAGTGAACACCAAAATTTTGTGGAAAGAGGTTCAATAGTTTAAGGCAGAGTTTGACCTCAAATGCCAGGCAAATATTAAATTATGACACCGGGAGCATAGCTAATATTTTATCATTAGCGTGACTACATTTCATGATGGTATTAGGGGCTCAGTGAATGATTGTGCATACTAGAGGAGGACTATTAGAATGTTGTAAGTGTGTCCAACATTTTCCAGGAAGAGACACTAATGATCGTTTAGAATTGGAGGTCACCGAGGAGACCTCAACCTGCTCCCAGATCCAAAAAACATAGCGATTCATTTCAGACCAGATTACTCTGTTTCAAAAATGTGCTTCTTTTTTTTTTTGCAGATATCAAAACTCACTCCTGTGCAACCTTCACAGTTACTTGAAACCTATGTTTCTACACCTCGAGCAGCATAAAACCACGGGTTTCCTCTTCAACAACATCACCACAACGGTAATTTCAGTATCATACCGCTTTAAGCCATGAACATCATTTTCACCCTCTAAAAAGCCATAAAATTCTCTGTTGTTTCAATAGACAGAAGAGACTCGCACAAAAGAGAGATTTTACACAGCAAACAAACAATGAAGTTAGAACCATAACCACTCAAATATTCCCCATTCAGCAATTCATCTTGGTAATAGAGACAGAAGCAGGGTAATGTGTGGTGGTCTTGAAGCGTGAGATTGAGGATTTCTCTGGCACAATGCATAATTCATGGCCCTGGCCAGCAAAGTGTGTAAGATGAGATTTTCACAGCATGCTAAGAGTAATGGGGTTGTAGGAAGAGTTGGACTGTATTGAATTTCATTGTGTAGAAGAGTCTTTTCAGGTTTCCCAGTTTTCAAGACACGATCTTTAAAAACATTTTGGCTCATCATTTGCAAGTTGATATTTGTTGTGTTAGAGTTTAGTTTTGCATTACAGTTCTTTCTACATTCAGCATAATGTAACAATGTTTACTCTGCTTCCGGGGTGTTTCAGATGTGAAATTAAGGATGAAAACGCACTGATAAACTCTCCAATGATGAAAAGCCTGAGCTAATTCGAGCTACAGATTTAATTTGTTCAGAACAGGAAAAACAATATAAATCATTTTTAAAACCATTAGATGCTGACTTACATTAATAAAGTCATAATTTGGGCATTATGCTGGTTTGTTATGGAAGCAGCAGGGTGAGCTAGCGCAATTAGCATCGGTAATAGGGAGTTCAGGGTGCGAGAGATAGGCGTCAAGGACATGGTTGAGCAGGATGCCGGTCACAGAGGCCAGTTTTAGTCTGTTTGTGGTGCCGTGCGTATGTTTGTTTGTCTCGCTTTTGTTAATGACAGAAAATGGTTTAATTGAATGATTTTATTTAATCAGACGCTGTTATTTGTCTACAGTGCTTGTTGGCATGGTATCAGTCTGACAGAAAAATCCCATTGATCCTCATTTTCCAAAGGCTGATCACATCATCTCAACAGCTTGAGTTAACCAGAAGAGAGGCGTAATGGTTATGTTTAATCTGCAAAAGATCATCTCTTTGTAAGAAAAAGTTAGAACATTGCAAAATACATATAGATTTTCGTTGTTGTTGTTTTAAATACACATTATAGTAAAACCTTTGCATTTCATGACTCCACACTATAGCTATGTTACTGAGTGGACATAATTATATATATATATATATAGCTACTGTTTACTGAATGTATATAATAATACTAGGTAATATGCACTATATATTGTGCAGTACTCAGTAAATAGTAAGCCATTTTCCATTATAAATAGATCCTAAATCTCTGCAGTGTTTAGAAAGCAGGCATGCTTTGAATCGACATGAACTCACTGTTTCCTACTCAGAATTACACTTGAACATAGAGCACGCAATGAGTTGCAGCGCATTAATGCTATGCTTGATGCGTCAGAATATGTTGCAGAACGCTGGCCCCATCTACAGCACTTTCACAATGGTTTGGCATCCATCAAACTTATTTTGAAAAGTAGAGGCTGGATGAATCTCCTCTGTGTGCGACATTATCCTCTTATGACTGGTTTTTATGAACTCATCGCTTAAACTAGCGAGCAATTCTTATAGATCACATTGGATCACATCCAGGTGTTACTGAGCTTCCCAAAGCATTTGTAATAAATGATCCACATGATTTGAAAACGGCCTATTATGTGATTTTACTAGACCATACAGATGTAAAGAAAAAAAACTATGTATAGACAAGAAGAAATTTTTGGGAATGTGATGAGATGCTCTGTACATATATATATATATATATATATATATATATATGTACACAAGTATACACATATATTATGTAAACAAAAACTTTTAAATATACACATATATTATGTAAACAAAAACTTTTATTTTGTTTTATTTTGGATGTGATTAATCGTGATTAATCATTTGACAGCACTAATATATATATATATAAGATATAGTAAAGATTATACTTATTCCTCTAATTTGATTTATTCTTTTTTTCTGTCCTACTTTCTTTATGAAGGTTGCCATAGATAATAGATCTTGAGTGCTGCTTTCCTGAACAGACAAATGGTAAATTACAGAGAAGGTCATAAGAGTCATACTTAGCGCACGCTTCCTTGAAAATGCAGCAATTTCACCAAAAGTGACTGTCTCATCACCAGCATTGCAAGGAGTCACACACCCTAATTTGAAAATGGAAATGCAAATAGTGTAGTCTACCAAGGGGCCCTTCCATTTATTACTCTAAATAGGTTTCATTTAAAATTTGCATGGCATCAGCTTTATTTTGTAAATGTCGCGCCCTATGAATTCTCAGTGTTCTTTTTGGTAAGTTTGTGCTCCTTCTCATTAGTATGTAAATATAAAGTCAATCGGTCTTCTTCTTGACAGTAAACTACACTTCTAGTGCAGTGTGTAATCAGCTTTGACTGCTATCCACCATTTATCATAAAATGACAAATAATAAATAATGGGAAAGACAGTACACTCTGATAGCCCTGTTAACAGGGTGATATCCATTTAATTACAGATCATCATTTGCATTGAAAGGTAAATATTACAATAGACTGTGCTTTAAAAACATTAAAGGGACTTCTGTGACTAGAATCAAGGCTCCATCTGATTCAGAGGAATTTTCTCATGAATTTAATCCTTTGATGATGTCAATGCTTTTGGCAAATGCATTAATATAATAATATATAGTATATACGTATGTAATATATACAATACTTTAAACTAAAAAAAAACTAGATTAAAACACATGTAGATATGCACAATACATTTATGTATTTATGTATTTATGTTATACTTGACATGATTTTTCATTTTTATATCTTTTTCAAGAAAGTTGATTTATAGGAAAATGTAATGATCCTAAAATGTCATGTGGCATAACCATTAAGTAAAAATTAATAATATATTTTTATTATACCTTGAATCATTATTTAAAAAAATATTTATTTATTATTATTATGTGTGTGTGTGTGTGTGTGTGTGTGTGTGTGTGTGTGAATAGCACAGATAACAAATGAATTAATAAACATTATAACGGTTTTGGGTAGTTGCTCCACATTACATTTTATAACCTGTTTGTAGTAAGCAATAAAGCAAAAGTTTTGTTTAAAAATATATGTATTATACCAAACTACTAAAGTTGTACTTTGATATTGCAGAGGATTTTGAGTTACTGCAACTTTAACAGGACAAACTATCGCCTTTATTCAATGTCCAGTCTCTTTAAACCCACAATACTGGTCCATCTAATTTAAGTTGGCGAGCTACAAATATTTGTTGACAGACTGGTAATATAATATCACTCCTGGCAAAATGCTTGACCAAAAAACCCCAATAAATTTACAGTGAAACAATGAGGGGTATTGGATGTTTCCTTGCATCTATTTTGCCATGAATCCTAATTAAGGTGGCATAAACCTGAGTGTGTGGTCGTCCCAGGAAAGTGACTGAGGCTTGATTGATAACGTGGAAACGGTAAGCCCAAGCTGACAGAGTTTCTACTCTTTCTTAAATTAATGGCCATCCCAACAACCCTAATAATGCAGCCTGGATGATAACCCCCCCACCACCCCCAACTTTCCCACCTCCCCCCAATTTCAATTTTCTAGAGGCATGGAAAATAGGAGAGATCATTCATTTATCTTGTAATAGCTGGATAATAGATCCATCACAATGGAACATCTGCACATCGCACATATACACACACACACACACTGCCATGAGCTTTACACACTTACACACACACACACACACACACACACACACACACACACAATGGAACATCTGCACATCGCACACATACACACACACACACACACTGCCATGAGCTTTACACACTTACACACACACACACACACACACACACGCAGCACGAGTACTGACACTACACGTTAACACAGCCTCCCTCTTCCTCTTCCTCTCACAACTGCTGCCTGGTAAATCAATATCTTGAGAAGAATGAAGCCCACCTGAGTTTCACATTCGCAGCACACACACAGCTGTTGACATATAGCTGTATATACAGATATGAATGTGAGACATAAAATGTGTTATACTCTCTACAGTGACACAATAATAATGACACCGATGCACTAAACTGATGCAGGAGTCATTAAAACAAATTCAGCTCAGTTCTGCTGACTCAACTGACTAAATATGACAAAAAATGTGTGAGTTTAAAACTTGAAATTGCTTTTTCAGATATTCAAAATTACATTTAGCAAATTTATTTTCATTTCGTATAGTTCAATTTACCAAACAAAAGCATTACATATGTCACAATAAGCTTACATTATGATCACAGATGTTCAGTTGGTTATGGTTTGGGCGTTGAAAGCTAGAATGGGTCTCGTGTAGAGTAAATGGTGCTGTCAGCAGGCCTGTCTATGAGAAGGAAAAGCATTACGGGTTTCCTCAACCTGTCAGACTGGCCCAGCTTTCCCCATCAGCCTGCTGAATTAGCACAAAAACAATGATGGTCTGCTTTCCTAAGCCTGCAAAGCATTCAAAACACCCAGCAGAACACATACCGGACAATTCCAGTTCAACCTGCCACTGAGAGAGTATAAATTAATGTTGAGGTGCAAGCTAATATAGACTGTTTATTTCATTCTACGGTTAATATTGCACATATTACTTTATATCGTAAGTGCAAGTGTTCCTCAAGACTGATCAACAAATTAATTTATTTACTTTGCAAATCATATATTGTTATTAATGGTTTCCACATAAGAATATTCTACATTAAATTAAATAACCTTAATAATGACTCTGATTCCCATAATATCCCATTATATTGGTTTTAATATAATCAAGTCTCCATCTTGTCTGATGACACAATATTTCCTACGCTTTTCTCATGTCCAATCCAAACAGATAATTGTGGGTTTGGCTTTTAGCACTTGGCCTAATGTTTAACACTGAAGTGCTCTTAGAGTCAACAGTCAAGCTCATTCATTCAATTAAGCAGGAGTGAACTATTGCACCTATTCACTCTGCACCAGTGGTTAATGAACATTTCCAAATGGCCATGACCAGGTGTTTAAGAAGACTAATGTACTAGGCATTAAGCATGAGCAGTTGTTTCCCGCAGATTGGCCAGCACTCACCTCAGGGAAATGACACTATTCTGTTTTTTTGTCCCCTCCGTGTTTACCTTTCACATTCGGCAGCAAACAAACCATGTGATGGCCTGTACACCCAAGCGCAGCATTATTCCTAATTAAATCCCAGGGATGTGTGCCATTAGCAAGATTCATGCTCAGCTTCAGGAGAGTTCATTCCGGCTGTTGACTATCCATTGATTATTCATACACAATCTGATTGGAGCCCATTAATGGAAGATAAAGTGGGAGGCAGATTCGGAGAGCGCAGGCAGCAGAATGATGGTGGTCCTATTGAACACTAGAGAGATGGGATGGGACAGAATGGGGGGCCTTTATATCAGTGTGTCTACACCGCTGCATCACAAATGGAGGGTGGGTTTTTGTTTAGGCAGTTTGCTAAGCACTCCTAATTATAGCATGGAGCAAAAAAATAAAAATACTGTATATATGTTCTCACTCTTATTTTCCCTAAATGTATACATTTAGTTCCTGTAAAATAAATAAATATATAGCAATGTTGTAATATGTTAATGTTAACTCTTACTCATCTAAACGTGCCTAATTTAATAACTATAGCCCAGCTACGAATAAAACAGATAATGCATGTAAAAATTATGCATGAACAAATTATTTAAAATTTATACCAGTTAAAGCAGAAGATTGAATTGCCAGAGCAGTGTTAAAAATAAAGTTATGAAGTGAACAGAACACTATTTTTTTATAAATCTTTAAAGCGTGTTTACATTATATTTATTTTTGCCCACAAACATATTTTAACAAAACAAATTATTTAAAATTTATACCAGTTAAAGCAGAAGATTGAATTGCCAGAGCAGTGTTAAAAATAAAGTTATGAAGTGAACAGAACACTATTTTTTTATAAATCTTTAAAGCGTGTTTACATTATATTTATTTTTGCCCACAAACATATTTTCCAATAATTTCACTTTGACAATACTATTTTTTTTCACAGTCCTATGTGTCATGTTTTAGTATAGCTTGTTACTATTTTTTTTAAATCTATTTTATTTCTATCTGTTATTTCACCCCCTTTTATCTTTTATCCTTTCTTGTCATAAAGTAGGCTACTCATAAAGGTTCTTTCTATCTCCAATTTTGTAACCTTGCTACATTATCATATATATATATATACTGTATACTAATGTTATGCATGAACAAATTATTTAAAATTTATACCAGTTAAAGCAGAAGATTGAATTGCCAGAGCAGTGTTAAAAATAAAGTTATGAAGTGAACAGAACACTATTTTTTTTATAAATCTTTAAAGCGTGTTTACATTATATTTATTTTTGCCCACAAACATATTTTCCAATAATTTCACTTTGACAATACTATTTTTTTTCACAGTCCTATGTGTCATGTTTTAGTATAGCTTGTTACTATTTTTTTTAAATCTATTTTATTTCTATCTGTTATTTCACCCCCTTTTATCTTTTATCCTTTCTTGTCATAAAGTAGGCTACTCATAAAGGTTCTTTCTATCTCCAATTTTGTAACCTTGCTACATTATCATATATATATATATACTGTATACTAATGTAGAGATGTGCTGATTATTCTACTGTTCTATATTTCAAAAATCTATTTGTCAGTGGACCAATAATGTTAAAAACAAAGGCCTATAAGAAAACTAATCAAAATTCAGTTTTGCTGTGCCAAACTAAGCTCTGTTTGTCCAAATATAAACCTAATTCAAGGTTCATATATTTACATTTATGTGAAATTTCTGCTTAGTATATAATGTGTTTGTTTATTTCGTACTAAACTGTGTGATGGATGAAAGAACAGCAGGAATAGTTTGACAAGGGCTCCTCCAAATGGTAAATCAACGCTACTACAATGACAAGTGAGCAACAGAATTTCTGCATTGCTACATATAACGAATATGAATTTGTTATGCATAAATGAATCGTTGCTAGGCCAAGTTTATTTCAAAATGGCCAGTTCAAAATATAACACCTGCCGCATTTAAATGGATAATTAATTAATTATTTTAGGGAAAACAAAGAACTAAACCTGTTTAATAATGAAAACAGCAAGAGTCCAGCAAAACATTTACATGTCATTACTTTTATATTCAATACATGCACAAAACAAACACAATCACTGCTCCACCAATAGATAGGAAAAGTAACTCTTGACTCTAAATAATCAGACCTCAGCCCCCGTTTACCAGGACATTCAGCTCTAATGAGATGAAACAGTGAGCCATGCTTATTTGGACAGCAGTTTATGTGGGATGGCCTGCATACATTCATCAGAGCAGAGGGTGCTTTATTGGGAATTCATTAATCACTACAGACCTAATTATAAATTGATCGCATGCTCATACAAGATGAAGAGACCTGTCTTGCATTTCTGATCAGCAGGGGAGGGCCAGCGGGGCCTAAGGATAGTAACTGACAGAGAGACTCTGAGATCTGCTTTGATCCACTAACCCGGAGCTGGATGAGAAACCTCCCCTCAGCATACCTGCCACATGCAGTCATTACAGAACAAACATCAGGAGTCCGGCCCTCGCTGCAGCATGTACTTTCCCACACCAACTCATCTGATGAATCTTACTAGAATCAATTACTTTTCTAGGTCCTTCTGTTCATTATTTGCTCATGTTAACTTCCCATTCACAGCCTTAAAATGCAGTTTGCCCCATATGTGCAGTGTGCATTTGACACAACTTATGTTCTTCTCAAGCATAAGCACTGGGAGTGTTGATATAGACAGTAGAGGATGTTCCTTTTTGAATTCTGTTTCCTGAGTTCAACAACTTCCCGTTTCCAGAATTTTCTGTTTAGCCTCTCAACCAGCTAAAACCAGCCTAAGTTGGCTGGCTGGTTTTAGCTGGTCATCCAGCCTGGTTTTAGAGGGGTTTGGGCCACTTCTTTGGCTGGTCAGGTAACTCATGATAAGGTTTGAAATAGCTAGAGTTTGCTGTTAACAGACAAAGAGAATTTACCAGTATAGCAGTACACTTTTTGTATGTCATATAAATCATAGTAATACATAGCCTAAATATAGCTCAAATCTGAGTAAACAAAACAGAACACTTTTTATGCATTTACTGATTTACTTTTATGCATTTACTGATTGACTATACTGATATGAACAGATACGTCAATCAAGCATTCTCAGATCTCAAGATCACCAACAAGAAAAATGTTCTACGCATTAAAAAATGTAATCATTCACAACGCTGTTCAGTAACAAAAACGTACCCTCATGAAAGCTGAAATAAACGATGTAATGAGGGTTCACTAAAAACGTGTTTGGCTCCTATGGTTTATTTTTCCATGTAATCATGAAACTGCACTGCCTCGACACTCTCTCTTTTAATTATTGTTCTACAGTACTGCCGTTCCAGAACTTCTGCCGAAATAGGCCTATATCCCTCTTTCTGTAGCCATAAGTTCCAGTGAAGCAGAAGTAAAGCAATCCCGGCATTTTTGATGTCGTCACTGTCAGCTCCCTCCAGCGATGAAAAGCTATCAGTATTCAGTTCACTGCTGGGTCTCTTGACCTGCCCATAGCCACACTTGCGGTCTCTCTGCCCTTGAGCACTTGCTACTTACAAGACGTATTTCCTTTATTTGACCCAAGTGTTCAAATAGGCATACAGACCCAAGTGTTTGTAGAACTTCCATAGCAGTATGTTGGTTTTCAATACTTTGCCCTTTAAACTTCTAAATGTCTGTTCAGTTGTTCCTATGTAAAAGAAAAAGCAGTTGCTAACACAACAGCAGTTTACAAAATACACACTCACCTCTGTACCAGTAAACACTTAGGCTTCTACTAAATTTACTATCTAATTTAACTTTTATACTGTATTGTTTTTCTGGGCAATTTGCGATTGCGTGCGAGTTCCTGAATATGATGAATGATGGGATACGCTTAGCCTCAAATACTACTTCGAAGTGGTATTAGAGTTAGTGTGGATTTAGTGAAAGTAAAGGGCACTGAACTTTGGCATTTTTCTGACCTGGGACAGTCTTTAGCACTTACTTCCTGTTGCGTACACACTCTCAAGAAGCCAGGACAGCTAGTGTATTACAACAGGCACTTTATTTGTCCTCTTTAGTCCAATTGGCTGTGTCAGCCATTGTTGACAAATGAAAAATATCTGCACTCAACAAAAATACTCATAAAAACAGTTGAAAGTTCACTGTATCATGCAATCAGCTTCTCATATATGGACTGTTCGCAGTGAACGCGCACTGTGATTGAGAGGCAGAAAGTGCCTCAAACACCTTCGGATTCAAAAATTACTTTTTATTTTACAGTTTAAAGAGACTAGGTCTATCACAGGGCAGTTAAGAGAGTAACCTATATTCTTATTTTCAGCATACCATTCCATAAACAACTGCTTATAGTTTAATCCATTAGTAAGAAGTCCATGTCAAATTTAGTAACAAATAAATCAAAATACTGATAAAATGCATTTGCTTATAAACACAATGTTAATGCATTTGTTAGTTTCAAAAGGTTTGTTTCATAAAAATAATCTGTTATGCGTATACTTTGCAATGGCGATGCAGCGATAGGATGAGATGCGAGTAAAAAAGCAAAAGCAAATACATTTGTAAAGTCCTTGATCAGTAGACCTACAGGTCTGAAATACATTCCCAATAGTCAATAGTCATTTCAATCAGTAAACATGGGACACAAATTATTCTTTTTCATCTGAGTGGTTTGTGTTCACACCTCACAGCACACAAATGAGACTCCGTCCCTCTTCAATCTCATCCTGCACCTTATCGCTGGAGGTGGCGATCTCAGCCTGGGCCGAAAACATAGCACAGATGAAAGTGAGAACAGTGCCTCCTACAGCTGTGTAGAAAGCCCAGCCCAGAGAACACAGGCCCACTTTATATGGGGAAGCATCAGGACCACAGTAGTCAACCACCTTATTAGAGCCCCAGCCTGCAGGATAGAGCATCAGACCGAGGATGAGGAATAGACCTGCAAAAGAGAAATGGGAATGCTGTAATTACAAGGACATCCAATTCAAAACAAACAAAAAGAAACATTGTGAATTACAGTTGCTAAGGTGTTCTGGGTAATTGCAAGGTGGACAGTGTAGTAAAAGTTCAAATGTAATGAAAAATTAACAATAAAATAACTTGCTGAAACTAATAAAACACAGCTAAATAACTCTTAACATCCATTCACACCAGGAACAATAACTATAACGATATTCTGTTTATTAGAAGTATGTGCTGCATTTCCGTTATCTGCCTATTTAAATGATCAATTAATGCTTTAATGCTTAAATGCTTAATGAATGCTTTAAAACTGGGTGGATTCTGATTGGATATCAGTGTTTTTATTGTTCTTTTTTTATTTATGGAATGGTAAAAAGAGATATCCAAAATCCTCTCTGTAAAACATTTAACTCTATACAAAATGAAAGGATAGTTTTGAACCTGGCTTTTCTAAATTGTTTAGATTTCTGTTCTAGAAATGTACTGTATGCAAATTAATGCATATTTTTATTAGATAATTCCTCATTTGCACATTTAACCATAAGATTAGAAGAAAACTAGAACAACCCAATGAAATGCACTGTGATTAATCATGATGAAATCTATTAATTACTTAAAATTTGCACCTTACTGCTGAATAGTGTGAATGTGTCTTCACATGGGATTTTAGTCCTATGATTTTATTTGGAAACTGAATGCTAACTTCATTTTTCTGTTTAAAGTTCCTCTTTCCTTGAAGACACACTCACTCAAAACTAGAAGTTCAGACTTATCCTTGTTTTCCTGACAAAGACATTGTAGCCCCTTTGAACTGTGTGATAACATCATCAGAAAAAAAAATCTCCAACATGAAAGGTTTCCCTGTAAAACCTCAGGGTGACCCATGAGTCACGATTTCAATTCAATGTCATTTTCTGCCTGTTGAAGCTATGTGATTATGTGATACAGATATTTGTCTTAAAATCTGGGATTTAATTGTAAGTAGTGTTTAAAAGGCAAGGCAAGAACTCTTGCTGATCTAATCTTCATACCAAACAGAGCATGTCGCTGTGATGCCTCTATTTTACTCTGAGTTCTTACTCTAAATAGGCAAGTGAGATCCTGCCTCTAAAGTCATGCTGAAGTCATGCTCTCACTATTCACAAATGACTCAATCAACATGTCGTAAATCTTTCAATTAAATTATACAAGAGCTACATAGTTTAGTAGTACCTGTTGTTGGTCTTGGTATTCTATCAAATGAACCACAATATTTTTATTGTACCACAATACTTTATTGTTCTAGTTTCCAGACATGACTGCAAATAAGATGCATTATCATGACTGATCTGTTAGTTCCTGGTATTTTGACTCAGAAGGCCCTGCCACAGTCAACATTACAGCTCTGCTCCTTTGAGCTGGTTTGAGAAATGGTAACAAAAGTAGGAGTGGATTCCTGAGGCCTGATTAACAAAGCATTCAGATCAGCATGGAATAAAAATGTACCATATTTTCTAAATTGATAGATTATGCATGGACAAGTCATTCACATGTCTGCTCTTTTTTTCCTAATCAGTGTCATAACTCGATCTTCTGGTGACAAATTTCTCTTAGTGACGAATGCCGGATTTCTTAAATTATTTAGAGCGCTTAAACCCTGCCTCTCCACAAAGGACTATTAGAGAGCATTCCCTATTTTTTTTCTTTTTAAACAATCCATTACACTCAAAACACAGATCTGTCTATACCTCTTTTTCATCATGTTAAATAAAATTAACTACTATTTTCTTCTTATTTTCCAACATAAAAAAGTGTAGTGTCAAAAAGATGTTTGTAAGAAGGTATATCTTTCTCTTAAGATTGTTCCCCACAAACAATCATAATAATCATCGTAAATGGCCTCTGAAAGCTAGGATATCCTCACCCTTGTTTTAAATCTTAAATCCCGAAAGTAAAGATGTTTAATGAATTTATTCGGCTGTTTCAATTATAATGACTATTATTATATTGTTTTGTCAAATTATAAAATTGTCAAATTACCAGCTAATAAATTCTAGTTAATGCTGTTAAACTAATGCATTGCATACACTTTACATGCAAAAATTGATTTACAAGTGCTGAAGTATTGTTTTTTAGGAACATTTTCATGAATCCAGTCCTTGGTGTACCACCATCAAGGTTTTCAAACCTTATACCTCTTTATGCTCATATCAAGCTGTTTTAAATCAAAAATAGGACAAGCTTAACAAGGATTTCTAAACATTGGAGACACCGAAGTAACATTTTCAATGCCGTAATATTTAGACTGTCTTTTCTGTAATGGGATGATGAGAGTGTTGAACGTCATAATTAGATAGCATGGTCTTTGAGGTCACCAGAGGAATGTCAAAGCCTTGAAGCCGTGAGCTCAGAGCATTCTGTGTTTAGTTGATAGTGGTTCAAAGTCAAAAGATGACCACCTCAACTGCCACCACAAAGACTGCCAAGAATCTGAGAAAGCAGTGCTACAGTAGACTTTCCCATCTTACCTGCTATTCCCTGAAGCAGGCCACACACATTGAATATGCTCTTCTTCAAGATACTCTGGAAGCACATGCTGAAAACCGAAAGGATGGCCACTAGGGACAGGAGAAAGATTCCGACGACTAGAAATATAACAGTGGCTTGCCAGAAGCCACTGGCTATTTCCATGAAGTCTGTGGCGTAGGCCCCACACTGGACCACCTTCTGCTGTGCCACCTTGATGCAGCGGTTATAAATACCCAGGGTGCGCTGGTCGCTGCGGTGTGAAGCGGTGATGGTGAAGTTGAACTCAGAACCATCTGGATACCCCACTAGCCATTCGGCACTCATAAATGCCACCAGCTCAGCAAATGCCACCACAATGCTCATCAAGGTCCATAACATAGAGCGGCATGTGACTATGACGTGACACATTCTGAAGAACCTTTATGCCGGCACTTGAGAGGAAGCGGTTTCTTCAAGCAGCAGCTAAGGCAAGTCAGTGAAGGTCCAGTGGTGTTATCATCCCAGCTAAATTAGCACCAGATCTCCTCAATCAGCACCACAGAAGAACTCCTGAGCTCTGGGACCATCCAGAGAGTATCCATGTACTGACACCGACTGAAAAAAAGAGAAGCATTTGTTTGAGAAAGTCATAATCAAAGCTATAAATCTAGATTGCTCAAGAGCTCTGAATCAGCACAGTGACGTCTGTACCAGGAACAATCCAATTTAATTCTGAAGTTTTCCAGTTCATAAACCTCTCTGAAAATCCTAGTAACATGGCACACTAAAAAATACTGGGGTAAAATCAACCCAATTTGGGTTTAGTAGAAAAACTGTGAGGTGGGAGACATGGTGGAACCATAAACAACAGTATAATTAAAATTAATTAAAATTTTGACTTTTTTATTGATTTCTTTTTTGGTCAGATTTGTTGCTTGCAATTGTTTGTTTGTTGCTAGCAGTTGTCAAGTCGGGAAACGGAGCCGTCAAGTCGAAAACTATCGATTCATGGTGTTGGTGCCATGTCAAGTCAGACAAAATTTTTAAGCAACATTTACTACTTCAAGTTAGATGCTGATTGGTCTGCACAGAAGATTGGTTAGATGCTGATTGGTCTGCACAGGAAAACAAAACAATTTTACAAGGTGGTGGTTTTGTATGAATTTGTACGATGTGAATAGTATGAAAACATACGATTTGGAGAAAAAAGCCTGAAGGCCCACCTCTAAACATAATCATCAGTGGGACGTAAGTATATTGCACAAAAACATACGAAGGAGATTTTACAGAATTTTTTATGAGATTTTTTTCAGAGGAGCCAGCTTAGGTTAAGTAAAAACAACAATTGAGGGGTACAAGTTTAAAAAGGCATGGAAATACCTGGAATATTTAATATTAGCATGACAAAGATATTCATAAAACAAAAAGTTTCAGTCATTTCACCCATTCACCCGAGGACAGTGCTACAAACTATACAATACTTTCACCTAGGTCTATGTTATGACAGGTCCTTACTGTGTAACCGCAAGATTGTGTAAGTAGCAAATGCCAGTTTGTACAGGTATGTAAGGTGTTAAAATAAAGAATTTGAAAAAAACAAAATGTACTTCCTAATGCAGTCATAACATATACATAAGAAAGGCGTGACATTTCACATTAAAAAGTTCCTAGTTTAAGTAAACTGAGTCTGAGAACCCGATGATAGGTAAGAATTTTCTTAAAACCTTCAATGACAGTGCTGTGAAGGCAAGTGATATATGAATTCATTGAATGGGAGATTATTATGTCAGGTTAGGGTTAGTCTTTTCTTTTGGTATCAAGGACTGTTTTGTCATTTAAAACTGAAAAGGCGAGCAACCACAGCACTATGTCAAAGCTTGATGTCCCAGGGAATCTTCAAATATAGCCTATATACACATGTCTTGTATTTAGAGCTTTTCTGTTACTACCAATAAACTTCTCTTTTCAGTCCTCAAGAATTATTATTTAATTATTTGTGAGCTGCCCAAGAGCTGTTTACCTGAATGGCCAGAATGTTTCAGATCTAAGAAACACAAAGAATGAGCTCACGCTTAATTTAATCACACCACATGATTTCCCCAAAAAAGGAGGAAGCAAACCAAAAAGGAAAGTGCCATGGATTCTTAAGGGGCCTGAAGAATGTCAGAGCCTGTTGCTGTGAGATGAGGACACACAAAGGGCTCTCCTGCTGGTGAATTAACACGGTTCTAAAAAGGGATAAAGAGGTTCTCTACTTTTGAATAAAGATGGACCCAGAAAGTCCCTAGAAACGGTGACAGACTTTCACTGGTTAATTGGCGTTTCAATGGTTTCAACTGAAATGCTGCCTCCAACGCAGTTTGAAAGCTGACAAGAAGCATTCAATGAAGTCATTCTTAGGAACTCTGGAATGTCTTCCAAGATCAATATTAAATACTTCTAAAGAGGTCCAAAGGTGCTCAGCAATCAAACAAAACTTCAAAATCACAGAGGTCAAAAATCGAAAGCCCTATCTTATAGGCTACATCTAATTAGCTCCTATGCTTAAATTATTAAAGGGGTCATATGATGCGATTTCAAGTTTTCCGTTACAAGCTGATTGTGCATAGATAAGATCCCTGAAGTTGCAAACGCATCGTGTGTGTGTGTGTGCTCGTGCGCGAGTGTGTGTGTGCGAGAGAGAGAGAGAGAGAGAGAGAGAGCGCGAGAGAGAGAAAGGGAGAGCGAGAGAGAGAGAAAGGGAGAGCGAGAGAGAGAGAGAGAGAGAGAGAGAGAGAGAGAGAATATGACCCCTTTAATATGGGATTTTCATTGGCAGATTCTCACTTATAGCCTACTTTTACTGTGTAACTGTACCATACAGTGATGCTATCAACTGCTAGTACCATGGTGCATATGCCATGGCATGGTACACCATATCAAAGAATATAATGGTACATGTTCAATCAAAACAATGCTATTGCCATGCTACATGATGTAAAATCATGTTATTTCACTTAACCCTTAAATCTTAAGCAGTCTGTGTTACTTCAAAGAACTTACAGTAGCAAAAGCAGTTTTACTTATATTTAAGCAATTTAGCAAGGCAGAAAAGTCCCCTGGATCACTGCTCTCTTGTTCTGTTTCTTTGAATGCTCTAGCAATAAGTTGTATCATCCCACCTCAGCTAGAGAAAATGATCTCTTTTGTTCAGCGTGACTTTCGACGATGTCAAAACCTAGATTCGACACAGTAGACATGAGACGAACAATAACACGCAGTTCGAAAGGCAAATATAAAATATTTGTATTCCTCTTACCTTAACGGTGCTGAATTAACGGGCTGCTCGCTGATTAGTGTTTAACTTCCTGATGTGTCTGAGGCGATCTCCTAGTTCTGACTATAGCCTACACGACACGCGCCAGAAGGGAAGAGCCACAGCAGAAACCTGGAAACGTTCAGCTTCACAATCACAGCTCTGGAATACATGGAAAAACATACATGGCATCGTTTAGAGGTCACGGATCCTAGTTCGGTGCTAGAATCAAAGCAATACCAGTTCTAAGCTCACTTCAGCTACTTTCTCATTGTTTCTTCACCGCCTCCTTTACTCCAGCCCCTCGCGATGTTACAATGGCTCGGAATGCGCCCGTACGCCTACTATGTAGGCTAGTCTAGGTAGACAGCTCACTACGAGCTCACATTTTTTCTGATTTGCCCTCCTTTTCTTTGTAAAGATGTTTACATTTTTCTGGAAAATCTGATTAACTTTACCCAGTCAGTTCATACAAGAGGGTGTAGCCTAGTATGTGGGATGGTGGGACATACAGCTGGATGTTTCTTCAAATATGAGCGGGATAGTTTTTGGCCCTGTGTTCCACACTCGTATACAATGTTTAATTTGTTCACAATGTTCAACACTGTAGCAGAGAACTGTCATTTATGTTTTTTTTTCTGTTATTTAAGTTACATATTGGTTTTAATAGCATTCAGTTGAGGAAATATTTTAAACATTTTTTGGAACAAAAAGGCTACATCTTTCTTAGCTAGCGTTTGTTTTTGTATCTTTAATTATACAATTAAACAGTCTTTTCACATTTTTGTAGGCTATAATTTCACAAAATTACAGCTTTAAAATGACACCAAATAAAAATGTTGCTACTTTGATTTTTCTTTGTTTTAAACATCTTATAACGATTTAGGTCCACCTATATCATTTTCACACAATACATATTGAAATGGTTTATTCATACTTTGCTGACATAATAGTTTATCAAACAATAATAACATTATAATATTTGTATGTGTACATAGTTTAAAACTGAAAAGTTGCAAGGATAGTATAAATAGAAGGCTTTAGAAAAGTATGGAAATGATCAAAGAATGATAAAACACTTCCAGGACAGTTTTAATGTGATCTTCATACATAAAACAAGTACCAGTTAGCCTACTACAAATCAGCCACATAAAGTCCAGAGACAAGGCATGGCTGCAGATGACCCATTATACAAATATTACATGAAGATTGCCAGTTTGCAATAGTTTAAATATTAACTTTTCGAGGCCAGGGTAGTAAAAAGATTCCATATAAGGGCGTTAAAGTATGAATGAACAGAAGTGTTGTAGTACTAATGTGTCAACTCTAGAGGGCTGCATTGTACGGTGTGTAAAATGAGTGCGATGGGATGCAAAATTGTGTGTAAAAAAGAATGCTCTAAATTAAAGGTTATAAAAATACCCAATGGTCTAAATTAAAGTCAAAACAAACTGATGCATTAACAGTAACATTGTGTACTGCTATATTATGAATTATTAAGTAAAGTTTAGGCCATATCTATTTTAACGTGCAGTATTTGCTGACTGAAAAAAAGCTTAGTCCAAGGCCGAAATGCCTGACAAATACCTTGACTGTGTCTCATCCTTACCTAATCTGCCCTGCAGCATTCAGGTCTGTCTTTTTCTACTCAAGCTTTTGGATGTAATCCCTGTGTGTGAAAGTTGGGAAATGCCGTACTGACTTGCCAGTAAGTGAAACATCTATGTTAACTCAAGTGGGTGAAATAGCTACTACAGATGCTTGACAGAATAGATGATAAAATGTCATATAACTTACCAACCTTTTATTAATTTTACTGCTCAATTTGTCTAAAATGACTTATTTAAATGATATTTATTTTAGCAAATGTATTGCAATTGAAATAAAAGTTTCATTCTACAAAGACAGCCCACTGTTTACACTGTAATTCTGTTTCTGTGTATCTATCCTGGTTTGTTCTTAAACAGACTGTGACTTTCCTTGGCTTTAACATTTTAAAAGACATCTAGATTGAGATGAAGCAGAATGAAACTGTTTAATCTTCAGGGAAACTGAGGCTAGGATGGGCCAAAGGGCTCATCAGTGTCCTCAAATTGAGCTGCATAGACATATAGTCTTGGTTAGACATATAGGCAATACCTACAACAGCTCTACTGGAAAGTAAGACATTTCAATCGCAATAGTCTGTTTAGAAGAGGAAAGAATCTCCAATACAAAAATTCTTGCCATTATAAATTCTGGAGGGCCCAACAATAAGATTTTTTCCCCCCCCTGTTGGGTCAGTACAATGAAAAAAGAAAATTTGTTTAATTTACTTAATTAAAATCAGCTAATGCAGCACAATTGCTGTACATGTTGTCTGAATTGTGTCCGTTTGTGTTCAATCCACTTAAATATATGTGAAATTTTAATTTACTTAATCCATTTCTTTTGGGATTATATGAACTATTATTGTTGCAATAATGGAAATGTTTAGTTCCCAGCATGCTTTGCATAGGGCTGGGTTAAGAGCGTAAATGTAGAAATTAAGTTTTATTTTAATGTGTTTTTGACTGAAGTGCAAGATCCGGTTAATATTAAATGTTTTAGCTATGTTGGACATTTAAAATAGTTATGTTTTTTGTGCTAAAGAGTAAAGCTCTTGGTTGTGGGTGTCTACATCCCGTTTTTTTATAATGTAAGTTGGTTTGTTTGATTAGAAATAGCTGGTTTAATGCCAGTGTAGTGAAAAGTAACTTCATATTTGGGCTGTGCTAGTAGAACTCTTTTAAATGTATGACAAAAATGAATGTCAAGCAATAACAGCTCTTTCCATTTACTCAAAAACACGGACTTGAATTTAGTGGAAACTACTCAGTAAAACTGTGCTGATATAACTAAACGCAAGTTCAACTAAAAATGAAATATATTACTTTTGTGCAACTACTTACCTCCAAAAAAAAAATGTTTGTTCAATGCAGCCCCACCAAAAAACTATGTATTTTATTTATGCAGTTTTATATTTGGTAGAAATGTCTTGCTAGAATCCATCTGGATACAGCTGGCATCATGATCAGGATGATATTCCTTGGTTTCTCCAATGTAGCTACTTTATACAATACTTTCGACATTATAATTAGAACATCACTGCCTCTGGGGGAATAAGCAGCTAAAATTACATTAATTCTTTTCTAGTACTGCTTCTAACCTAACTGAAGACTAACGTGTAATATGGGTGTTTAGGGTACTTGCACCACTCAGTTGTGTTGATGTACCTCACACTGATACACTTTATGTGTTTGTGGACAGTCTAAACAATAATGACAATGAAAGGGCTTCTTTTGTGTAGCTATCCTTCAAACATAGAGTAATGTTTCTCAACCAGGTGGGGCCCAACAAACCTCCAAGCGGGCCTTACGTTTTAAAATAGAACAGAACAAGCATTAAAATAAGCTAGTAAAACAACTCAAAATAAAAAAAAGATTTGAAGGAGGGTTCCTACTGTCTTGAAAAACATTGATTTATGAGGAAGCCTAATTTTAAAACTAATATTTCTTGTAAAGCCATGTAAATGAATAAAATCCTATAAATCCAGGGCCATTTTTATAATGCAAATGAATGCAAATTATTGATGCAAATCAGTCTGTGAGAAAAAAAAAATTCTCTCACAGATTGCGGGTCTTAATGTTATAAAATGCTGTCATTCTGTCTCTTCATTTCTAAAGAACAATGTGGCGAGATATCTTTAAATAGTCTTTATTAACATTGGGAAATTTAAAACAGAATTTTCCCACATATAAATACAATCATACTGACCTATGTATCATGATATATGTATTGTAATACCCATCAGCAGGATGGACTTTTTAAATATTACAATAATATTGTTATTGAAAATCGTAAGGAATCGAGTACATAATTGCATTTGGTAAGTTAACAAACAAAGGAAGATCATCGTCTTCAAGAAAATCCTGAAAAATGTATAGATACGGGATATTATAAGGCCAATACGATCCAAAAGCATTACACTGGTCATTGGAGAAATCCAAAGGATACCTACAACAGGCCATAAATTCATCCTTTCAGCTGTTTGAGTACCTGACGGATGCATTGAAGTGGCTTGCACTAATCTGGCATAAAGACGCTCACACTAATATTGCTCAGTGTATATTACAGGCCTAAAGCATACGCCACATCTACGTCTCGAAGTCTGCTAAATGTCAAGAGCTTTTTAGGTCAGCGGTTGAGTATCCTGAAACTTTGACTGATTGAACATTGAGGCAGTTTCCATGACAGGGAAGAGGCAAGCCAATAACATTTGGCTACAACATATGGCTCTGAATATCCAGTCTTAAAATACGACTGAAGATCCAGTCAGTGTAATTCAGTAGTGTCCTCAGCAGCATAAGAAACGTCCATTAATGCCAACAGCCAGGCACACGAAACCAGCACCTTTAAAGAGTAGGAGCCTATATGCAGCCATGTTCTTTGCAGGCTGCCTATTTCGGGGGAAAATTGGAGGAAACATCGACAAAAGTACAGGGGTATTGTTGACAGTAAATTACAGTAGGTAGCAGTGGCACTGAAAAGAATGAACCCACCTCAAAAATACAAAATCAAGTGCAACCAAAGGTTTATCATTCCGTGTAAGTGAGTGAACAAGAGTCCAAAAGCATATCAGACTCTCTTGGCCTGAATCGGACGCTGTGTATTTTGTAAAAAGGAAAGGAAAGTGGCATTAAAGTCATTGAAGGAGTCTAGCTGTCCTCTATGAGCTTAGCTAGGTTGTCTCTCAGCTCTGTCAGCTCGAAGATCTTTCCATCCAGAATCTCCAGCAGGGTTTTGAGGTTCTTGCGGAGGTTCTCCTGATCCACTTGACTTGACTCCAGACGTTGCTCCAGATCAGCCAACTGTTCCTCAAGCTCCTTATTCCGCAAGTCTGTATCCTATAACACACACCATGCCTCTTATACTCACCAAGACTGCATGCATTTGATCAAAATACTGTAAAAACGGCAATATTGTGAAATTGTATTACAATTTTAAGGAAACTGTTTTATATTTAATATATTTTAAAATGTAATTTATTCCTATGATGGTAAAGCTGAATAATTAACACAATATTAGAATGATTTCTTAAGGAACATGTGACACTGAAGTCAAACAATCCTTAAGAAATCATTATAATATGCTGATTTGGTGCGATGTAGAAAACAGTTGTGTAGTTTGAAATAGAAATCTTTTGTAACATTATAAATGTCTTTACTTTTGATCAATTTAAAGTACCATACTGACAACTAACTTTTATGCATATATAAATACATTTTCAGGACAGTCTTTACCTCTAACGTTTTAGTGAGTTCATCTTTCTGAGTTTGAAGCTGCTTTGCATTTTCTACTTGTTCTTTCAATCGCACCATTTCCTGTGAAGAACACACAGGAAAGATGTTTTAAATAGAATCTGGCAATAACGCTGAGAATGAAGGAATACATTATATATTTTGACCATACATAATAACAACCAGTACCTCTTCTTTTGCCTTTAATGTGCACTCCAGCTCCTCTATTGTTTGGTTCAGCTCTGTTTTCTGGGATTTGATCACATTGGTTTGACTACTCTGGCTTTCCAATTCTGAAACCTGCAGAGTTGCAAAAGAAAAAAAAACTTGTCACAATGCTTGTCACAAATTTAGTTACAAAGATTTAAAGATTTACAGCATTAACATTGAGAGTGATTTGATAGGAAGTCTTTTTTTCTATAACAGTTGGTGAGGCCATGGAAAAAAGTTCAGCCTTATTTATGTGAACTTTATGTAAATGAACAGCAACAGTAACGACCAATGAAAATGCAGACACTAAATTAAATCGCTGTCAGTGTGAACACTCCCTCATCCCTGTCATAGACTCACTATACCAACAGTTCAAGACAAGACTAGATCTATTGAACCCTAGGACAGTATGTTCTTGATATGGAGTTACCCTCCCCTGCTCACCCGTTTGTGTAGCCTTTCAGCCTCTTCCTGATAAGCTGCTAGCTGCTGTTTCCATTGTTTGACGTTGGCTGTGGACTCCAGCAGAGCAGCTGTGAGCTTGGCATTGTTGCTCTTTAGTGCTGCAAGCTCTGCTTCCCAGTGTTTGTTAGTAGTCGGGCTGTAGAACAAAAAAAAAACATTAAAACAAACTTTCAATAATATCTCTGATGGTTAATGTTCATTTTAGACTGGGAATTCAAACTATAGACCAAGGGTTTTCAAACTTTGTTCCCCTCGAAATACCCCCAACATTCCACTGTGAGGGAGCTAGCAGCTATTTATTTCCATGTATAAAGCCTTATATACTGTGTGTAAAAATATTAAGTGTGGTATTATAACAACTGAACAATTGGCTTTTACATAGTCTCAGTCCTGAAGCCAACAAAAAAATTATTAAAATATTATCTTGAGAATATTGCTTTGTATTAAGTATTAAGTTGTATTTGTATTAAGCTTTGTATTATTTTTTCCACCAATAAATAAGACTAATAAAGACTAAAGAGATGTATAAATGTTTAAAACAAACCTGGGCTGTCAGTAGAATAAAATAGCTGTTTAATGTCATTATTTCTGACCAGTTCTTAAAGAGCAGTATTAAACAGTAATGTTATCAAATTTCATATTAAACTTTATTAATATCTTATACCACCCTTCAAAGTTTTGGGATCAGTTATATATGGGATCTATATATATCAGCTTATTTAATGCTTTTATTCAGCAAGGGTGCATTAAATTGATCAAAAGTGAGTTGAGGCATTTTATGTTACAAACCAGTTTTTTTTTACTTTCTTTTCAAAAGAAACAAAGAACTGATTTAAAAATTATTTCAACACTGAAAAATAATAAATGTTTATTGAGCGTGAAATCAGCATATTAGAATGATTGTGAAGGACCATGTGACACTGAAGACTGTAGTAATGAAAAATTCAGCTTTGCCATCATTTTTGAACAAATAAATAACTGCCTTTATCTTTCATGAACATTTAAAAATCTTATTGACTCCAATTTTTGAATGGTAGTGTACATTCAAATATTAACCCAAAAAACAGCCTTACATTTGTTTTATTTTAATTTTTTCATCTCAAATTATCCACAAATCCCCAAGCATCCACTTGCGGCCCCCTGGTGGTCCTTGGACCCTAGTTTGAAAACTCCTACTGTAGACCATAATGAGGACTGTGTGTTGAAGTGGATGTAGGAAGAACGGCAGTTTAACCATGACTGTAATTAAAGATGGATTCCAGGTGGGTACAATTGCTTTTTAATTTGACCTTTCTATGTTTTACCAAGACTTGGACGCAGTTTAAGAGCAATTAACAAGGATTATTACAAACTCTGTGATCCGAGTTCTGTCATTTGCATAAAAATTACAATAAAATGTCTGATGGAATGTGACAAGCTGAAATAGATCAAAGTAGAAAGTCGCCTAATGATTATAAAGAGACAGAAAGTCTCAAAGACAAAAGAAGAAAGCCAATTCTTCACTTATGCAATGACCATCTCTCATCAGTCCATCTGTGTTCTTCATGTAGTGACAAACAAAATCAAGCATAAATTTACAATGTGCTCTGATCCTCATGTACTGACAAAAAAAATAATAAAAATGCTGTAACGGTGATGCTGTCACACGGCCAGCGAACACATAACCAACCCACATCTATGAGGAATCCCATCCACTGTCATCCTGCTTAAAGGGATAGTTCTCCCAAAAATGTATTCACTCACCCTCAATCCTAGACATATATGACTTCCTTTTTTCAGATGAATCCAATCAGAGTTATATTAAAAATTGTCTTTGAACTTCCAAGCTGTTTAATGGCAGTCAGTGGGTGTTGCAGTTCTTCAGTCCAAAAGAAGTGAAATAAAGCGCATCCATCCATAATAAAAAGTGCCTCACATGGCTCCGGGGGGTAAACAAAGGCATCCTGTAGCGAATCGATGCGTTTTTGTAAGAAAAATATCCATATTCAAAACGTAATAATCACTTTAACAGTTGTATACGGAAGCAGCTCCGGGCGGATGACGTATGAGGTCAGCGTTGCGCATGTGCCGGTGAGTCTCGTGAAAACCAACGTTTGTTAACAGGAGCAAAGGAGAAGCAAAGTTCCCTTACTTTAGCAAAGGAAAACCAGTCTCCTCTTGGCTTATATCGAAATCCTCCGACAAATCCTCATTTTGTACTTCTAATTCGTGATCGATGTTTTGTTTTGATCTCTCCCCTGCGCTTCTGCGTTCGTCACTTCTGAGCGGCGCATGCGCAAAGCTGAACTCATACATCATCCGCCAAGAGCTGCTTTCAGTGTACAACAGTGAGTGCAAGCTAGATTAACTTGATTATTATGTTTTAAATATGGTTATTTTTCTTACAAAAATGCATCGATTCGCTACAGGAGGCCTTTGTTCACCCCACTGAGCCGTGTGAGGCGCTTTTTATTATGGATGGATGCGCTTTATTTCACTTCTTTTGGACTGAAATAAGTGTCTGAATGCGCATACTGTAAATAATTTAAAAATGGTTGAGAGAAAAGCACAATGAACTTGTATCTGTTAGTGCTAATTTTAACACCACTTTTACTTGAGACTATAGGTACAACTTCTATTAAACTAGGGATGCATTGATATGAACAAAAACAGCCTATATTAAAGGGTTAGTTCACCCAAAAATGAATTATTAGCCAGTGTTTTACTCACCCTCGAAGCATCCTAGGTGTATATGACTTTCTTCTTTCAGACGAATCCAATCGGAGTTATATTAAAAATTGTCCTGGCTATTCCAAGTTGTCAGACTCTGTTCCTGTCTTGTGTTTTGTTCCCCACGTGCTCCATGTCCTGGTTTTTACCCCCGTGTTCCTCCTATGCCCTTATTTGGTCCTTTCCGTTCCTGTCCTTATCATGATCATTTGTTCCAGGTGTTCCCCGTTTAGTTCTATTGATTCCAGGTGTTCTCTCATTAGTTTCCATGTATATTTAAGCCCTGTTTCCTGAGTCAAACGTGCTGTCTTGTATGTCGATCTCCATGTCGTACGTGTGATTCCTTTGGTGTCAATAAAGACTGTTAATTCTGGATTATCCTGCGTTCTCCTCGTTCCTCGCTCCTTGTTCCTTGCTCCTCGCAGTAGGCACACCATGACAGAAGACAGCACCTAACAGAAAGTAAGCGGTGCCCCTTCTCCCCATTTTTGTTTTCGCTTTTTTGAAAGTTTTCTGTTTTACTTTGCTCCCCCCGCGATTATGAAGATCGCGGCACGCTTCATTTTCCTAGCCCGTTCATCACACATCCCACTCCTCTGCCTCCTTCCACACACTCCACCGCAGCTTAACCACGCAACAAAGACACGTGTAGAGAACCAACACAAGAGTCCTCAGCGTTGTCGCCAATTCCCTCTCATCTCCCCCAGTGCCGCCACCTCTGCTGCGGCTGACGTGATCGCCTCCTCCCCCGACCCCCGCTCTGACAGACAACACCTCAACCCACACTCTCCAACTCCTACTGAAGCTGTGACACAGCGGGCTGGAGACACACATGGTTATAAAGCACCGCACACAAGGAGAAGAAATGTTCCTCTGCAGGAGAAAGAGAGGAGAGAAGAAGAGAGTGAAGTCCTTCAGCTTCAAGCTAAGATTAACAGGGACTTCAGCCTGGTAAGTCAATATATGTAGTATATTATAGTCTGTTTAAATGTTTGTTCAGTCTTTTTAATTAAATATAGACTTTCGAGATTTAACAATTGCCATTTTTAAGACAAAAAATAAAGGAGAATCTAATCTTGAGGGGAAATTTCACATATAATACTATATAATTAACAGTATAGTCAAAAACGAAAATCACTGTAGATTTAAAAACTCTGATTTAAGGACTGTTATCCTTGCATGTTATTTCATTCCCAATATTAAAATTTTATTTTTTTATTGTGTTTTCATGTAATAAATTATTTTGATTTAAATTCAAGTCTTGAAGCCTCTCATTTCATGTATAAAAATTATCATGTATAAAATGTCATGTCATTGCATTAGATATGAAATATTAATCCGAGTGCCATTATTTTAAAGGGCCATTGTATGTAAGCAGGTGTACAGAAGCATATGGCTGTCAGCCTTACATAACTACAAAGAACAGCATAAGCATAATGTCAATGTGACTGTCCTTCATGCCTGCTGAATGTGAATCAATAAACAATCTCTATCTGATCGTTCCTCTATTCAGAGCTCGAACAGCATATAATTTCAAAGGGCTCACGGTGCCTCTCTGTTGAATGTATAGATTTTAGGTCACCGATAAAATGGATTGCTTTCCATATGCCACATAAAGAGCAGTCCTTAATGAAGTTTTAAGACTTGATTGGCGTACCACACATTTTGGTGTACATCTCATATTCAGCCCCACTGTAAATGTGATTCACTACACTGTGGCAACTGCCCAACCAGCCCCTCAACACTCACTTTAATGTACTGCACAAGACTGTGGGTGAGAGAATTACTGTTTGAAGAAATGCCTTCAAATCACTCACCACGTAATAAAAGCCAAAGCAGATCAAATACACTCTACAGGCTAATCTATGACCCATATACAGATTTATACACATTCATCAAGCGACAGGAACAGTATTTTTAAGGGGAATTTAGAAGTAAGGTCATCTTTGAAGGAACAAATAGCATTATTTACTTCAAAATCTCACTAATGAACTAATTGCTTGTTTCATATAATATCATAGTGGTATGAATCAGTCATGGTTGAGAGAAAAGCACAATGAACTTGTATCTGTTAGTGCTAATTTTAACACCACTTTTACTTGAGACTATAGGTACAACTTCTATTAAACTAGGGATGCATTGATATGAACAAAAACAGCCTATATTAAAGGGTTAGTTCACCCAAAAATGAATTATTAGCCAGTGTTTTACTCACCCTCGAAGCATCCTAGGTGTATATGACTTTCTTCTTTCAGACGAATCCAATCGGAGTTATATTAAAAATTGTCCTGGCTATTCCAAGTTGTCAGACTCTGTTCCTGTCTTGTGTTTTGTTCCCCACGTGCTCCATGTCCTGGTTTTTACCCCCGTGTTCCTCCTATGCCCTTATTTGGTCCTTTCCGTTCCTGTCCTTATCATGATCATTTGTTCCAGGTGTTCCCCGTTTAGTTCTATTGATTCCAGGTGTTCTCTCATTAGTTTCCATGTATATTTAAGCCCTGTTTCCTGAGTCAAACGTGCTGTCTTGTATGTCGATCTCCATGTCGTACGTGTGATTCCTTTGGTGTCAATAAAGACTGTTAATTCTGGATTATCCTGCGTTCTCCTCGTTCCTCGCTCCTTGTTCCTTGCTCCTCGCAGTAGGCACACCATGACAGAAGACAGCACCTAACAGAAAGTAAGCGGTGCCCCTTCTCCCCATTTTTGTTTTCGCTTTTTTGAAAGTTTTCTGTTTTACTTTGCTCCCCCCGCGATTATGAAGATCGCGGCACGCTTCATTTTCCTAGCCCGTAGAGATCTCCCCTTCATCAAGTATGCCAGGGAGTTCTGCGGGCTCGCCACGGCGACACATTAGATGACGCCACCTTCAACTCTCTGTTCTGGCATGAGGCCAACTACCATCGCCCCGTGGACCTCCCAGACACCATGGGACTAAGCTGGGGGGAAGGGATCCTCCGGTGTCTGGAGAACATCCGGCCCTGAGCCAGAGCCAGTCCGCCGGCCGTTCCTCAGTCAAGCCCACCAGCCGCTCCTCAGTCAAGCCCACTGGCTGCGCCGTTCTCCCTTAACCAAAGGAGGAGGATGAGAAGAAAAAGACTGTTCTCCGCCCTCATCCTAGCCCCAGAGCTCGCTCCAGTGTCGGCTCCAGCCCCAGGTCTGCTCCGCCATGGCCACCTGAACTGTCTGCTCCGCCACGGCTTCCCAGTCTGCCTGCTCTGCCATGGCGCCCCGAGCTGCCTGATCCTCCATGGGTCCCAGAACGGGTACCACCCTGGAGGCCATCCAGCCCTGGAAGCCTGTCCTGAGAGGCCTCCAGAGTGCCCACCCCCTCCTCCCAGTTGGTTGTTATGAGGCGCGTGGACGAGCCTTCCGGGAGGGGGGAGGAATGTCAGACTCTGTTCCTGCCCTCCAGAGTGCCCACCCCCTCCTCCCAGTTGGTTGTTATGAGGCGCGTGGACGAGCCTTCCGGGAGGGGGGAGTAATGTCAGACTCTGTTCCTGTCTTGTGTTTTGTTCCCCACGTGCTCCATGTCCTGGTTTTTCCCCCGTGTTCCTCCTATGCCCTTATTTGGTCCTTCCCATTCCTGTCCTTATTATGATCATTTGTTCCAGGTGTTCCCCGTTTAATTCTATTGATCCCAGGTGTTCCCTCATTAGTTTCCATGTATATTTTACATTAAGCCCTGTGTTTCCTGAGTACAGCGTGCTGTCTTGTACATCGATCCTCGTGTCCTACGTGTGATTCCTTTGGTGTCAATAAAGACTTAATTCTATATTCTCCTGCATTCTCCTCGTTCCTTGTTCTGTCGTATGTGGAAGCCATTGTGGCGGATGACGCAGGATGTATGCGTCGCGCGCACCTCTGAGATATGCTAGTCTCGCGAATTTGTTTACAGGAGCAAAGGTAGCAAAGTTTCCTTACTTTAGCAAAGGAAAACCAGTCTCCTCTTGGCTTGTATCGAAATTCTCCGACATTTTTCTTTAAAAATCCTCGGTTTGTACTTCTAATTCATGACCGGCATTTTGTTGTTTTGTGCTTCTGCGTATGACAGATAGCAGAAGTGATATAAAAGTGTTTATTACATTTGAAATATGGATTTTTTCTTACAAAAACGCATAGATTCGCTACAGGAGGCCTTTAATCACCCCCCGGAGCCGTGTGAGGCTCGTTTTACTATGGATTCGCGTGCTTTATTTGACATCTTGTGGACTGTTGAACAGAAACACCCACTGACTGCAATGATAGAGCTTAGAAGTGCCAGGACAATTTTTAATATAACTCTGATATGATTCATCTGAAAGAAGAAAATCATATACACCTAGGATGGCTTGAGGGCGAGTAAATAACAGGCTAATTTTAATTTCTGGGTGAACTAACCCTTTAAAATGCAAATATTTTGTCGAATTAAAAAAATCAAACACTAAAATCTAAAACCAATCTTGTTCCTCGCTCCTCGCAGTAGGCACACCATGACAGAAGACAGCACCTAACAGAAAGTAAGCGGTGCCCCTTCTCCCCATTTTTGTTTTCACTTTTTTGAAAGTTTTCTGTTTTACTTTGCTCCCCCTGCAATTATGGAGATCACGGCACGCTTCATTTTCCTAACCCGTAGAGATCTCCCCTTCGTCGAGTATGCCAGGGAGTTCTGCGGGCTCGCCACGGCGACGCATTAGATGACGCTACCTTCAACTCTCTGTTCTGGCATGGGGCCAACTACCATCGCCCCGTGGACCTCCCAGACACCACGGGACTAAGCTGGGGGGAAGGGATTAGCCCAGAGAGGGTTCCTGTCTCCGAGTTTAGCCCAGAGAGGGTTCCAGTCCCCTAGTTTAACCCGGAGAGAGCTCCAGTCCCCGAGTTTAGCCCAGAGAGGGCTCCAGTCCCTGAGTCTAGCCCGGAGAGGGCACCAGTCCCCGAGTCTAGCCCGGAGAGGGCTCCAGTCCATGAGTCTAGCCCGGAGAGGGTTCCAGTCCCCGAGGACCAGTCCGCTGTCAAGTCCACCGGCCGTTCCTCAGTAAAGCCCACCAGCCGCTCCTCAGTCAAGCCCGCTGGCTGCGCCATTCTCCCTTAACCAAAGGAGGAGGATGAGGAGAAAAAGACTGTTCTCCACCCTCATCCTAGCCCCAGAGCTCGCGAAACCGACATACTCCCCAAGGATTTTTTGGGGGGGAGGGGGGGGTAGTAGGGGTCCATCCGTGGAGGCCGGGCTGAGTGCCAAGGCCAGGCTCCCCAAGCTCTCTGTTCCACCATGGCCTCCTGAACTGTCTTCTCTGCAATGGCCTCCTGAACTCCCTACTCCGCCATGGCCTTCTGAACGGTCTGCTCCGCCATGGCCTCCTGAACTGTCTGCTCCACCATGGCCACCTGAACTGTCTGCTCCGCCATGGCCCCCTGAACTCTCTGCTCCGCCATGGCCCCCTTAACTGTCTGCTCTGCCATGGCGCCCCGAGCTGCCTGATCCTCCATGGGTCCCGGAACGGGTACCACCCTGGAGGCCGTCCAGCCCTGGAAGCCTGTCCTGAGAGGCCTCCAGAGTGCCCACCCCCCCTCCCCGTTGGTTGTTATGAGGCGCGTGGACGTGCCTTCTGGGACGGGGGAGTAATGTCAGACTCTATTCCTGTCTTGTGCTGTGTTCTCCTCCCCCACATGCTCCATGACCCAGTTTTCCCTCATGTTTGATTATGTTTATTGATTTCAGGTGTTCCTCACTGTCTCCCTCCTCTAGTCCTGTGCATTTAAAGCATTTCCTGTTTGAGTTTAGCCCAGAGAGGGCTCCAGTCCCTGAGTCTAGCCCGGAGAGGGCACCAGTCCCCGAGTCTAGCCCGGAGAGGGCTCCAGTCCATGAGTCTAGCCCGGAGAGGGTTCCAGTCCCCGAGTTTAGCCCGGAGAGGGCACCAGTCCCCGAGTCTAGCCCGGAGAGGGCACCAGTCCCCGAGTCTAGCCCGGAGAGGGCACCAGTCCCCGAGTCTAGCCCGGAGAGGGCACCAGTCCCCGAGTCTAGCCCGGAGGGGGCCCCAGTCCCCGAGTCTAGCCTGGAGGGGGCCCCAGTCCCCGAGTCTAGCCCGGAGGGGGCCCCAGTCCCCGAGTCTAGCCTTGAGAGGGCCCCAGTCCCCGAGTTTAGCCCAGAGAGGGCTCCAGTTCCCACGTCCAGCCCAAGGAGGCTCCCCAAGCTCTCTGTTCCACCATGGCCTCCTGAACTGTCTTCTCTGCAATGGCCTCCTGAACTCCCTACTCCGCCATGGCCTTCTGAACGGTCTGCTCCGCCATGGCCTCCTGAACTGTCTGCTCCACCATGGCCACCTGAACTGTCTGCTCCGCCATGGCCCCCTGAACTCTCTGCTCCGCCATGGCCCCCTTAACTGTCTGCTCTGCCATGGCGCCCCGAGCTGCCTGATCCTCCATGGGTCCCGGAACGGGTACCACCCTGGAGGCCGTCCAGCCCTGGAAGCCTGTCCTGAGAGGCCTCCAGAGTGCCCACCCCCTCTCCCCGTTGGTTGTTATGAGGTGTGTGGATGAGCCTTCCGGGAGGGGGAGTAATGTCAGACCCTGTTCCTGTCTTGTGTTTTGTTCCCCACGTGCTCCATGTCCTGGTTTTTCCCCCGTGTTCCTCCTATGCCCTTATTTGGTCCTTCCCATTCCTGTCCTTATTATGATCATTTGTTCCAGGTGTTCCCCATTTAATTCTATTGATCCCAGGTGTTCCCTCATTAGTTTCCATGTATATTTAAGCCCTGTGTTTCCTGAGTAGAGCGTGCTGTCTTGTACATCGATCCTCGTGTCCTACGTGTGATTCCTTTGGTGTCAATAAAGACTTAATTCTAGGTTCTCCTGCATTCTCCTCGTTCTTCGCTCCTTGTTCTGTCATATGCGGAAACCGTTGTGGCGGATGCAGGATGTATGCGTCGCGCGCATCTTTGAGATATGCTAGTCTCGTGAGTTTGTTTACAGGAGCAAAGGTAGCAAAGTTTCCTTACTTTAGCAAAGGAAAACCAGTGTCCTCTTGGCTTGTATCGAAATCCTCCAACATTTGTCTTTACAAATCCTCGGTTTGTACTTCTGATTCATGACTGGCGTTTTGTTGTTTTGTGCTTCTGCGTATGACAGATAGCAGAAGTGATAGAAAAGTGTTTATTACATTTGAAATATGGATTTTTTCTTACAAAAACGCATGGATTCGCTACAGGAGGCCTTTATTCACCCCCCGGAGCCGTGTGAGGCTCGTTTTACTATGGATTCGCGTGCTTTATTTGACATCTTGTGGACTGTTGAACAGAAACACCCACTGACTGCAATGATAGAGCTTAGAAGTGCCAGGGCAATTTTTAATATAACTCTGATATGATTCATCTGAAAGAAGAAAGTCATATACACCTAGGATGGCTTGAGGGCGAGTAAATAACAGGCTAATTTTCATTTCTGGGTGAACTAACCCTTTAAAATGCAAATATTTTGTCGAATTAAAAAAATCAAACACTAAAATCTAAAACCAATCTTTTCAAATGATACAAGTGAATTTAGGCATCACAACATTATAATGTAAAGCATGAAGTTCCATGTTCATTTTGAGCTGAACTAATTTGCTAAATATTTAAAGCAGTGGTTTTCAATTTATTTCAGTCCTCACAACCCCCCCCTTGCATATTTTATCTCTCAGATTCAGATTATCAGCTTGTTAGTGAACTGTGTTCCGATTGACATGATCCCTACAAAGTGGTCATTGCTCCCTACTCCCTGAGCATGGGACATACGTTAAAGTTTACTTTGCTTTGGAACATTCATTCACAGATTTGCCTACGCCACGGCCTGCAGCATTTTCACACAGACGAAACTTACTAGAGATGCGTGAATTGTGACATAATATACCTCTGTAAATAAATACAATTTAAATTCACGTCTAAACTCACACTTTAATGCCCTTTGAATGGACTGGAATTGAAAACCACTGATTTAAAGGAATGGTGAAAAATAAAAATTTGCTGAAAATGTATTCACCCGCAGGCCCTCTTAGATGTAGATGAGTTTGTTTCTTCACCGGAACAGATTTGGAGAAATTAAGCTTTATATCTATTGCTCACCAATGGATTCTCTGCAGTGAATGGGTGCCGTCAGAATGAGAGTTCAAACAGCTGACAAAAATATTATAATACTTCAGTCCATCAATTAATGTCTTGTGAAGTGAAAAGTTGCATGTCTGTTAATAAATCAAATCCATCAGGGTGTTTTTAACGTCCCTCTCTGAAGCTCGCTATGTAATATTGCTATCTCCATTGAAAAAGTCATCTTATCTGAATCAGGAGAGAAATATGCACATATCAAGCACCGCTTATGAGCAAAAACAGTCCACAACAGTTCTAAACAAAAATGTTGGTTGATTTTGATGTGAGAGGACAACAGGGGAGGAAGCGTCTCACTTGAGGAAGCATTATTATGCATTATGGACTTATATTTTGGCCAGAAGCAACGGTTTAAAGTTAAAAACTCCTTTATAATGGATTTGTTTCATACAAACATGAAGCTTTTCTCTTCACAAGACAATTCCTCGTGTCCTACGTGTGATTCCTTTGGTGTCAATAAAGACTTAATTCTAGGTTCTCCTGCATTCTCCTCGTTCTTCGCTCCTTGTTCTGTCATATGCGGAAACCGTTGTGGCGGATGCAGGATGTATGCGTCGCGCGCATCTTTGAGATATGCTAGTCTCGTGAGTTTGTTTACAGGAGCAAAGGTAGCAAAGTTTCCTTACTTTAGCAAAGGAAAACCAGTGTCCTCTTGGCTTGTATCGAAATCCTCCAACATTTGTCTTTACAAATCCTCGGTTTGTACTTCTGATTCATGACTGGCGTTTTGTTGTTTTGTGCTTCTGCGTATGACAGATAGCAGAAGTGATAGAAAAGTGTTTATTACATTTGAAATATGGATTTTTTCTTACAAAAACGCATGGATTCGCTACAGGAGGCCTTTATTCCCCCCCCGGAGCCGTGTGAGGCTCGTTTTACTATGGATTCGCGTGCTTTATTTGACATCTTGTGGACTGTTGAACAGAAACACCCACTGACTGCAATGATAGAGCTTAGAAGTGCCAGGGCAATTTTTAATATAACTCTGATATGATTCATCTGAAAGAAGAAAGTCATATACACCTAGGATGGCTTGAGGGCGAGTAAATAACAGGCTAATTTTCATTTCTGGGTGAACTAACCCTTTAAAATGCAAATATTTTGTCGAATTAAAAAAATCAAACACTAAAATCTAAAACCAATCTTTTCAAATGATACAAGTGAATTTAGGCATCACAACATTATAATGTAAAGCATGAAGTTCCATGTTCATTTTGAGCTGAACTAATTTGCTAAATATTTAAAGCAGTGGTTTTCAATTTATTTCAGTCCTCACAACCCCCCCCTTGCATATTTTATCTCTCAGATTCAGATTATCAGCTTGTTAGTGAACTGTGTTCCGATTGACATGATCCCTACAAAGTGGTCATTGCTCCCTACTCCCTGAGCATGGGACATACGTTAAAGTTTACTTTGCTTTGGAACATTCATTCACAGATTTGCCTACGCCACGGCCTGCAGCATTTTCACACAGACGAAACTTACTAGAGATGCGTGAATTGTGACATAATATACCTCTGTAAATAAATACAATTTAAATTCACGTCTAAACTCACACTTTAATGCCCTTTGAATGGACTGGAATTGAAAACCACTGATTTAAAGGAATGGTGAAAAATAAAAATTTGCTGAAAATGTATTCACCCGCAGGCCCTCTTAGATGTAGATGAGTTTGTTTCTTCACCGGAACAGATTTGGAGAAATTAAGCTTTATATCTATTGCTCACCAATGGATTCTCTGCAGTGAATGGGTGCCGTCAGAATGAGAGTTCAAACAGCTGACAAAAATATTATAATACTTCAGTCCATCAATTAATGTCTTGTGAAGTGAAAAGTTGCATGTCTGTTAATAAATCAAATCCATCAGGGTGTTTTTAACGTCCCTCTCTGAAGCTCGCTATGTAATATTGCTATCTCCATTGAAAAAGTCATCTTATCTGAATCAGGAGAGAAATATGCACATATCAAGCACCGCTTATGAGCAAAAACAGTCCACAACAGTTCTAAACAAAAATGTTGGTTGATTTTGATGTGAGAGGACAACAGGGGAGGAAGCGTCTCACTTGAGGAAGCATTATTATGCATTATGGACTTATATTTTGGCCAGAAGCAACGGTTTAAAGTTAAAAACTCCTTTATAATGGATTTGTTTCATACAAACATGAAGCTTTTCTCTTCACAAGACAATAATTGATGGACTGAAGTCTTGTGGATTACTTGTGGATTATTGTGAGGTTTTTATCAGCTGTTTGGACTCTAATTCTGATGGCACCCATTCACTGCAGAGGATCCATTGGTGTGCAAGTGACGTAAAGCTAAATTTCTCCAAATCTGTTCTGATGAAGAAACAAATTATCTACATCTTGGATGGCCTGAGGGTGAGTAACACAATTAAATATCAAATATCGATCATACCTTGAGTCGATATCTCTAATATCAGCTTAAAGTAAGAATAAAAAAAATGTAAGCAGAATTTAAATAAATAATTGTGACAAATTTTACATTAAGCCCCAGTTACCTGTGTGCAAGGGTCGGCGTGGTTGGGGAAAGTTCTGATTGGAGCATAGAATTTGGTGACACGTCAGACAGAGTGACGTCATCACCAGTGCCATTGATTCGGCAGAGGTCCGCAGTGACGGGTGGAGTCAGGGGGGAATGAATGTCAGCAGGCGATTCCTGTGGAAAACAACAAATCAGTGGGTTATTTGTTGCACCCTCACATACTTATGACATAAACTTCTTTTACATATATAACCGTTAAACTGCTAATTACAATGGTGGGATTTAGGAAAACTAAATTTTTCCTGATTTGATGAGATTTCCCTTGGAGACTGAATGTGTGAATGTGAGATGTTGTGAACAGTCTTTACGGACATCATTAGGCCCTTTCGCACCGCTTTAGTTCCAGAACTCTTTATTTGACATCTTGTGGACTGTTGAACAGAAACACCCACTGACTGCAATGATAGAGCTTAGAAGTGCCAGGGCAATTTTTAATATAACTCTGATATGATTCATCTGAAAGAAGAAAGTCATATACACCTAGGATGGCTTGAGGGCGAGTAAATAACAGGCTAATTTTCATTTCTGGGTGAACTAACCCTTTAAAATGCAAATATTTTGTCGAATTAAAAAAATCAAACACTAAAATCTAAAACCAATCTTTTCAAATGATACAAGTGAATTTAGGCATCACAACATTATAATGTAAAGCATGAAGTTCCATGTTCATTTTGAGCTGAACTAATTTGCTAAATATTTAAAGCAGTGGTTTTCAATTTATTTCAGTCCTCACAACCCCCCCCTTGCATATTTTATCTCTCAGATTCAGATTATCAGCTTGTTAGTGAACTGTGTTCCGATTGACATGATCCCTACAAAGTGGTCATTGCTCCCTACTCCCTGAGCATGGGACATACGTTAAAGTTTACTTTGCTTTGGAACATTCATTCACAGATTTGCCTACGCCACGGCCTGCAGCATTTTCACACAGACGAAACTTACTAGAGATGCGTGAATTGTGACATAATATACCTCTGTAAATAAATACAATTTAAATTCACGTCTAAACTCACACTTTAATGCCCTTTGAATGGACTGGAATTGAAAACCACTGATTTAAAGGAATGGTGAAAAATAAAAATTTGCTGAAAATGTATTCACCCGCAGGCCCTCTTAGATGTAGATGAGTTTGTTTCTTCACCGGAACAGATTTGGAGAAATTAAGCTTTATATCTATTGCTCACCAATGGATTCTCTGCAGTGAATGGGTGCCGTCAGAATGAGAGTTCAAACAGCTGACAAAAATATTATAATACTTCAGTCCATCAATTAATGTCTTGTGAAGTGAAAAGTTGCATGTCTGTTAATAAATCAAATCCATCAGGGTGTTTTTAACGTCCCTCTCTGAAGCTCGCTATGTAATATTGCTATCTCCATTGAAAAAGTCATCTTATCTGAATCAGGAGAGAAATATGCACATATCAAGCACCGCTTATGAGCAAAAACAGTCCACAACAGTTCTAAACAAAAATGTTGGTTGATTTTGATGTGAGAGGACAACAGGGGAGGAAGCGTCTCACTTGAGGAAGCATTATTATGCATTATGGACTTATATTTTGGCCAGAAGCAACGGTTTAAAGTTAAAAACTCCTTTATAATGGATTTGTTTCATACAAACATGAAGCTTTTCTCTTCACAAGACAATAATTGATGGACTGAAGTCTTGTGGATTACTTGTGGATTATTGTGAGGTTTTTATCAGCTGTTTGGACTCTAATTCTGATGGCACCCATTCACTGCAGAGGATCCATTGGTGTGCAAGTGACGTAAAGCTAAATTTCTCCAAATCTGTTCTGATGAAGAAACAAATTATCTACATCTTGGATGGCCTGAGGGTGAGTAACACAATTAAATATCAAATATCGATCATACCTTGAGTCGATATCTCTAATATCAGCTTAAAGTAAGAATAAAAAAAATGTAAGCAGAATTTAAATAAATAATTGTGACAAATTTTACATTAAGCCCCAGTTACCTGTGTGCAAGGGTCGGCGTGGTTGGGGAAAGTTCTGATTGGAGCATAGAATTTGGTGACACGTCAGACAGAGTGACGTCATCACCAGTGCCATTGATTCGGCAGAGGTCCGCAGTGACGGGTGGAGTCAGGGGGGAATGAATGTCAGCAGGCGATTCCTGTGGAAAACAACAAATCAGTGGGTTATTTGTTGCACCCTCACATACTTATGACATAAACTTCTTTTACATATATAACCGTTAAACTGCTAATTACAATGGTGGGATTTAGGAAAACTAAATGTTTCCTGATTTGATGAGATTTCCCTTGGAGACTGAATGTGTGAATGTGAGATGTTGTGAACAGTCTTTACGGACATCATTAGGCCCTTTCGCACCGCTTTAGTTCCAGAACTAAATGTACGGTACTAAAGTACTGGGACGATTTTGCGCGAACTATTTCCCAGTACCATTTAAAGGGTTGCATTCGCACTGAGAGTGTGTACTAAGAAGTGACGTAAGCCGGTTGACAGCGACGTCATTTGTGCGTGGCATTCAACAACAGAAACAAAGAACTACGTTAACAACAGGAGGATGGAGGACGCTGTGATCGGAGCTGTGTTTTTGTTGTGTCTCGCGGGTTTCACAATAATGGACATGGAATGTCGACGTATACGTAAAACGATTGAAAGAAAGGAAAGGAAGACTAAGAATCTCCAACGACAACTGGCAGTGCTACATTTGCTACAAGTGCCTGCACTTCAGCGTCCGTCCATCTATCGCTGTTCTCCATACAGGTCCATCCTCCATTACAGGACATACCTGAGAGGGCGAACTTGCCAGCTCCATCTTTTCTAGAGACTTCTCCTTGGCCATCCTGGCTGCTTCCTTGTACTCTGCAAATTTTTCTGCAAACTGAGAAGAGAAATGGGTTTTAATAATCACATTAAGTGGGTTTTTAGTAGCCGGTTAGTGCTAGTTTCACTGGTCCAGCTGATAAAGCCCATCAACCAGCAAGATCTTTCTGCTGAAGCTTATTCGACCAACAAAGTCATGATGGTCAAGTTAGCTAAATAAAGCCTGATGCATACAAAATGCAGTTTATGCTGGTGCCTATTAATTCTTGTCTTTTTAATATTGTATGTAGAAACAGAAATAAGGATATCATGTTTATGTGTTAAAATGGATGAACTATTTTAGAGTGGATATGCGGTATCTCTGCTAAAAAAAGGAGCAATGGTCACAGTTCCCAATATAGACTACTCCCATTAAAGCTTCCAGAGCACTTGAAGGACTTCTAGCATTTCCCTCTGAATATCCAGTGGGGAGACTGCTGTACACTTTAGGTTCAGGGCAACAGTGTTCCATTAACAATGTTTAAACGTCAGATCTCAAGTGAATACACATCAGAAAGAGAAGGTTTATGGCAGGAAACAGTTCAAATAATGCCCATAATATGGACTGATTGACATACAGAGTCAACAGTCAGCAAGAAACAGTGTATGAAAGAGAGTGATCCATTATTGTATCATCATACTCATAGATCTGTTATTGGAGACTGGAGTTAGAAAGTTCAGATATGACCATTGATCTTTCCTTTGTTGTTATTTTGAACTAAAACTAAAACTATTGAAAAATTTGTAATTAAAATTAAGCTAAATTTAAATATCAATATTATATGAAAAACTTTTAAAAAGGTTTTCCTTGGCAACTAACTGAAATAAGTTTAAGTATTAAAATTACTAACAAAAATGGAGTGAATATATGTAGTATCTTAAATAGTTTAATTATATTCGGTTTTGACGTCATGGTTCAGTATGGTTTCGGTATAGCAGGGGGACAAAACTAAACATAAAATTGCTTTTTTTATTAAACAGTGGTTTACTGAAGAAACGGCTCTTTCTTTAAATAAAATCAATTATAATTAAAATTTTCTTAGGGATAAAAATCTACCTCAGCTCATGCTCTGAACTATAGGGAGCCCCTTTACATTACTATAAGGTTCAATTAAATTTCTCCCCCCGGAGCTGTGTGGAGTGTACTTTATGATGGATGGATGTACTTTTTTGGGCTTCAAAATTTTGACCACCACTCACTGCCATTACAAATCTTGGAAGAGTCAGGACATTTTTTATATGATTCTGATTGTAATCGCTTGAAAGAAGAAAGTCATATACACCTAGGATAGCTTGAGGGTAAGTAAATCATAGGGTAATTTTCATTTTTGGGTGAACTAACACTTTAATAGGCTAAAATTAACCAATATAATATAATATGTGGAACATTGTGAATGACTGGTGTTTAAACTCTGCAGAATTCTTTGGCCACATATTCTGTGTGGATTTAATGACAATGCTCCAGGATGGCATTTAATCAGTGATCAATTATGGAATAATTAAATAGCTTATTTGCTGTACAATGAGAAGTCTGTCTTAAAAAATTTTCTAAAATGTCTAAATGAGATGGTCAGGACATGGTCAGAACTGTCTGCTCACAAACACTTAAATGCCTTCAGTACATCTCAAGATATCTCCTGCGTTATAAGCCTGTGAAATGTTATTGATGAAATGACGACAGTCGCTGCCAGTGAATGTGTTTGTGTGGGTGTGAAACCGAGAGCAAATAAGGAGGGAGGAAAGAGCGAGAAGGAGAAGGAGAAGGAGAAGGAGAGAGAGGAAAGAGGTGCACTGTGAATGTTGCACATATTATGTGGAACTCACATAATCATAATTTGAGCATTCAGAGACTCAGGCATCTTCACAGCAAAAAATTCTATCCTTAATCAGTATCAGTTTCCCAGCAGAAATATCTAAACGTTCTTACAAAAATATGTATTAACCTGCAAAATTACTTCATGTCATGGTGTTTATCCTGTTCCTGTGGTAAGATTTTTTCTTACTTGTTTTAAACATAAGCATCACATTTTCATCTATTTTTTGCAGTGTACATCTTTAAGATGGGGAATGTAAAACACGGAATAGATGGATGCACAAACATACTGATCCACGAAGACTGCGTGGATAAAAGGCCTCGAGCGCTCTCATACTCCCACACACTTCCAGAACAAGGCCAACTGGACACACACAAACGTGTAATTTCAAGTGAGAAAATCGACAGTGGGCTACCACTCTCAGCTTCCTGTGTGTGTGTGTTACACATGTTATACAATCATTCCCTCAGAGAGGATGAATGCTGTTCCCTCTGTTCTATACTTCCAGTATTTAGCATTCGCACAGATATTACAGGTTAACCTACAGAGAACAACAGTAGGGTTTTGGAAGTTATAATCCCTAATTTTTAATTGCACATACTGTACATATTTTAAAACAAATGTGCTACGAGCACTGAGGTTGGTAAGTGATGGTTTATGCCTCTGTGAAAAGCAGAAATCAGTGTGATTTCAATTTCATATAATTTTTTAAGTAATGGATATCTGGTGAATTACACATAATCCTGAAGAGAGATCCACCAATCAAGTTGCTGTTACCATAGTAATGGGAATTATTGGGAATGGGAATGAGCAAAGCTCAAAAGTGGTAGTCCACATGTCCATAGCTAATTTTAGTTCTCAGTACTCTGAAACAAGCATCCGTTCAGACAAATAGTCAAATGCTCATTACCTGTAAAACTGTAATGGTCGAAAAAGATTTTTGATGTGACTTTTGGATCAATTCCTCCATGTAGAGATGACAATACTGGAATTCAATTATCACATAAATAAATTATAAGCATAATACAATGATTTCCGAAGGATCATGTGACACTGAAGACTGGAGTATGCTGAAAGTTCAGCTTTTCTGCCACAGGAATAAATTACATTTTAAAGTATATTACAATAGAAGACAGCTATTGTAAGAATATTTTACCATATTACTGTTTTTTGATCAAATAAATGCAGACTTGGTGAGCATTAGAAACTTCTTTCAAAATAAAAAAAAACATATACAGCGGGTAAAATAAGTATTGAACACGTCACCATTTTTCTCAGCAAATATATTTCCAAAGTTTCTGTTGACTTGAAATTTTCACCAGATGTCGGTAACAACCCAAGTAATCCATACATACAAAGAAAACAAAACAAATAAGCTCAGAAATTAAGTTATGTGTAATAAAATGGAATGACACAGTGAAAAAGTATTGAACACTTGAATAAAGGGAGGTGCAAAAAGGCATGGAAAGCCGAGACACCAGCTGAAATCTATCAGTAAATAGAAAGCAATCCTGCCACTAGTCAGTGGAAGTTAATATTAGCTGGTTCAGTCCCAACACCTACAGTACCAGGATGATGAAGATGAAACAAGGGTGGACATTTCAGCAAGACAATGATCCCAAACACAGCCAAGGAAACTCTCAGTTGATTTCAGAGAAAGAAAATAAAGCTGCTAGAATGGCCTAGCTAATAAACTGACTTGAATCTAATAGAAAATAAGAACTAAAGATCAGAGTTCATAGAAGAGGCCCACAGAACCTTCAAGATTTGAAGACTCTGTGGAAGAATGGGCCAAAATCAAACCTGAGTAATGCATGCGACTAGTTTCTCCAGACAGGAGGCATCTTGAAGTTGTCATTACCAACAAAGGCTTTTGTACGAAGTATTAAATACATTTGAGTAGTTCAATACTTTTCCCCTTGTGTCATTCCATTTTATTACACATAACTTAATTTCAGAACTTATTTGTTTTATTTGTATGTATGGATTACTTGGGCTGTTACCGACATCTGGTGAAAATTTAATGTAGCACCTTTAGAAATATATTAACTGGGAAAAAAATGGTGATGTGTCCAATACTTATTTTACCCGCTGTATACACAACAATGTTTGCGCTGTGCCTATTAAGTGTGGTAAACCTAATGAAGTGATGAGCATGTGTATGTGTGGTAGTCCAGCTCAGGAACTTCACAGTTTGAGACTTTTCCATGCTCTCGTGTATGTGCTGCTCAGCTAGCTAAATGCTATGTACTTTGAAGCTGGTATTTGTCTTTATTTTCAGATGCAGACGGCTCGGCAAGAGCTCTAATCAGAGTCCACGCAGCCTGCTGTATAATCACTCACTTCAGGCTTGTAATTGCATGAGAACAGCTGAAAGCTGTACAGTGGGTGGACAGCAGCAAAGAATAGTGCTAAGACTAATTAGGCAGATTTTACAAAATTCCCAGAGAAGATTTTCTTCTTCCTGAAAATGCTAGTTAACGTTATCACATTGTGCTAAAACATGCTGACTTTGCTCACACAGAGTATAACAAAATTTGGTAATAATATAGCATAATGAGGGATTTTCGAGTTTACTTTTTTATCGGAAACAATTAAATTAGGTAAAGGATTTTTAGAAGCAGAAGGGTTAAATCTCACGTATACACACACTAATCTACATAAATTATGGTGTACAAGAATCACACATATGCAGCCGTGATGAAGCAATAACGTCGCACATGAACTTGATGGATGAATCAGTGAATTGTTTTTGAACCTGTTCATTTATATAAAACATTCAACAAACTGTTTCACTCAAACTAAACAAGAAGAATGCATTTGGTTTAAAAACCATGATAAATTGTGATAAAGTGATCATGCTACACTACTACTGCTAAAAACACTGCATGCAGCTGAAAAAGCTTCACTATTTTGAAAACGAGCTAGTTATGTAATAGCATGCTACTGAAAATTTTTGTTCTGAAAAGCTAGTATTGTTTCTACTTTAAGTTATTGTCTCTAAATAAAATGGCAAAAAAATGTGAAAGAGAAAAGACCTCAAAGAAAAATACAAACTAAACTGAAACTGCATTTGATCAAATGCTGTCAAGTGAAGTTATATTCAAGATAAAGTGAATAGCACTCAGCAGATAGAGACCTTACTGCTGGCTGTGCTACTGCCTATTATAAGTCAATGGTGGTTCAGATAAGGACAAGGCTTTAGTGACAAGTCTCTGTCATTCAGAGTGACAGGACCACAATCAGCTGTGCCATACAAAAGTAAGGGCAGAATAAATTGCATAGGGGGAGAGGGAGAAAACACAGGAATGGACAGAGCTTAAATATCATATCAAGCTTTACATGAGCTCTTCGATCAATGTAGCATCCTGCTAATACCTTTAGCCACTGTGAGCCGTAATTGAAATTCCCTTCAGGGCTCAGACTTGACTTAAGATCAGACTCTAATTACAGCTGCTGCGCTGACCCCATTCCCTGCCCCAGTCTCAGAAGGAACAGTAACATTTAAAGGCATTATAACTAAATTGTTACCATATTCATGTACCCTGATGGTATTTTGATGATACGCCAAAGTATTTAAAATTATTCCATGGAAAATCATGACCATGATTTTTATTTATTTTTTTTGGTTTACTTTTTGGTTGATAGATGCCTAAATCAAGTTAAGACTGCTAGTGTAGAGTTTTAACCACCACTAATGCTGCATGTTAAAGAGGTTATGGGATAGGTACATGACGATTAAGGGTGTCCACACACTTGTACAGCACTTTGGGATGCAGTAGTTGCATTACAAATGTGCTTTATTAAAAAACTAGATCCAAAGTCAAAGTTTGAATTTTAATAAAATTTAATTACTAAACATATTAAGTTTAATCAAACATAATGCATGTGGCATCACCAGTGAAAAAAGCATAATTTCCTTACACCTTGAATACGTGCGTGCAAACAACCTTGTCACATGTATAATTAAATCATAATTTTTCACACAGGCTTTTAAATAAATTTTTCATGGTAAAAGCATTTTTTACCCATTAAAAATACCATATCACATTTTAAAACAGAGGAACTGTAGGAATATGGTTACATTGATTGTTATTAAAGGTCAAATTATCTGATATTTTAAGAGACTTACTGACCGTGACACAATGTCTGCAGGGGTCCAGTCAATTCCATTCTTTTATCAAGGCTTTCTACGTTTTTAACTTTATGTGCATTGTGCAATAAAAAAAAAAATCTTATTTAGAAATTAAAACCATGCTCATCACAAAAGAGGTGTATTCAAGTAATTGTATCTCAATTGCATGTTAATGTATTTTTGAATGAGCATCATGTTGTTAACCCTATGGTATGTTTAAGGTCACACACAATTAAAAAGGATCAACTGCTGATAAACAGTGTGTGCTTGCCTGTGTAGGTGTCAACAGTCACAGTGCAAAGTGCACTGGTTCACATGTTATTTCTGTCGCTGAAACCAAAAGCTAAGGGGAGGGCTGAGCATCCCAACTCACAAGCACATTCAGGCATACTGCGGGAGCTATTTTAAATCCTGCTCGGCTAAAGCTTAGGAACCGTAGGGATATGGTTAAGACTGCACATGAAACACTTCATGTGACTGCTGAGATTTTGGTGGAGTGGTTGAAATTAATAGTGTGTCCACTCCTGCAGGAGCAATGTTTGTGAACTATACGCTAATTAGATCGAAGGGTTCATGATTTGGCGTAAAAATCCATATGGCTGATTTTAACAGTGTGTTTTTTGGTGGAGAATGGTGGAGGTACATGGTCTGTAGTGGTCTGATTCCAAGTATTGTGGACAATTACACAAACTACATGAAAATAAATAGGTAAAACTATGAAAGCCTTAGAGTAAACAGCCTACAGTAAGATGGATAGACTTACTCTAGCGGATGTAGAGTCCCTACTACTGCCTATTGATGTTTCCTGGATTATTGGACCATTTCAACCACTGTATAAGACTGCACAGAAGTGACCAATTCAAGCGCATGCTGCTCTCCACAGGGAGAGTGAATTAATCCACTTCTATCCAAGGGAATATGTTTGATAGCAATCTCTAGCAGGTCGGTCCTTCGCACACTCAAATCTCTTGTGCACAAAAAGGTCCTGCAAATTCAACTGATGCATCAAACTCACATTATATTTTTGAGATTTGGAAAGCACTCTCAGAAGCTTTTCTTGGAGCAAAGACAATCGTTTAATCTCCACCGAACATATTATAAGACTGTTCCATTCCTTTCCTCAATTTCCCTTTGCAGTCCTATACACTCTCAAAAAACAAATGGTCCAAAAGGGGGTTTCGCAGAAGAACCATTTTTGGGTTCAACCTTTTGTGAAATGGAAGGGTTCCATGGATGTCAAAGGTTCTTCATGGAAGAATAGGCTTTCTTTTTAAGAGTGTAAACATGAATGAAAATAAAACACCACATTACCTTTGATCCATCCAGGCTGATGATCCTGTACACGTTCCTGGTACTGTCATAGAAGTAAGATACAGTGACCGCATGCTTGCTGGTGGGCATCCAGTTCTTCTTAGTACTGGGGTCTATCTGGAAGACGTGTGCCCGGGTGCTGTAGATGGGCTGCTCCCTGAAAGGTAGGAAGAAAAAATGGTGAACCTCTTTGTGCCTGAGCACCATCGTCTCTCCAATTCCACCAGGCGCGGTGCAACGTCCCGGTAGACGGATGACCATTTCTTCAGCCTCCATTTTGCTGCTGAGCACCACTGTTTGAACCCAGGTGGAATCCTGGGCCTGTCCTAACCAGTCAGACACATTGGTGCCCTGCTACCAGTGCAAGGCGACCATTCAACGCCCTGCTGATATGGAAATGCCAGCTGTTTGGCTGGGGCCGTGTGGGATGGACACTAAATATAGTCAGGGACACAGTAATCTGTGCAGTCCCACCCCTATTGGCCTGGATCGATTTAGGAGAAAATCTTAAAAATAATGGGCGTGTCAGTCCTAAATTTAGGACTCCTAAATGTTTGTTCTAAGAGTATTTCACAAAGCGTTTTAGCGCTAAAACTAGCTCCTAAATCTGTGAAATGTTAGGAGCAGTGAAGAGGACTCCTAAGTCACTAAGACCAAATCTGGACTATCCTAAAATGGCTGTTGCCAGCAATCTGCCTCGGAATATAAACATTTTAGAAACATTTGACGATAATGAGCTTTTAAAAAGGTATCGGCTTTGGTTTGGAGGTTATCCCCAGAGCCGGCCCAATGCATAAGCGAACTAAGCGGCTGCTTAGGGCCACCAGGGGGCCCCCAAGAGTACATGAAAAAAAGCAATATTAAATATTTAAATCATTTATACTTATCATCTTATTATTTCAATAGCGACACATCATGCAGGCATAATAGCGCTGTATGACAGATGTATGACTTTTATTTAGTTTTTCCTTTTTTATTCGAAATATCCACAAACTTGTTAACTAGCCTACATCATGAACTATATGATACAGACATTCTATTTGTCAAATATGTGTAAATTAATTTGTTTTGTCATTTAAACAACCTTAATGACCATGTTAGTTGATCTATAATGCACGCTGGATGCTGTCGTGTGGATCTGTCGAATTTACATCACCTAAATTCACCCATTTCTCCCAAAATACATGAAAGTAAGTGGTCAGCGAACTGAGAGAAAATAGAGTAAACTTTATGGTTACCTACACAATGTGTATTTGACATGTCGTCAAATTTTAATTGAAAGGTTTATTATTGACGCTTTCCATAGAATGGAATTTAACAAACTATACATTTCTTTTTTTTGCTAGTACTTAATTGAAATATCTATTTAAATGTCTGAAATCTTAAAATAAATTAAATAAAGCGGTTGAAAACTTTTTGAATACAGTTTTGATATATGAAAAGCACCGAGAGTGTCTTTCTCAGGCTCAGCGCCAGCCAAAGCGCGGCGCGTCAAAGGGTTAAATTCGATTGCATTTCAGGGGTGGATGGGGGACAAATTGAACCTGGGGTGGGAGGGGGCCTGGCTGACTAGTTAATTAGCATAGCCTAGGTAGGGTATCTTCTTGTTTTAGGGAAGTTCATGTTTGATTAAATATCCGTAAATAGCCTTGACATCATAATATATGAATGTATAATATAGAATGTCGTGGAAAAGTTCATTTATTTCATTTGTTGAGATAGTGAACTGGTGGGTTTTTGTTAAATGTGAGCCAAAAAATAAAGTTTTGTCAGGTGGATGCTGCACACTGGTGGTGGTTGAGGAGAGACCCCCCACCACATGATTGTAAAGCGCTTTGGGTGTACAACAATACACAATAAAGCGCTATATAAATGCATCATTCATTCATTCATTCATTCAAAATCATCACAATTAAAAGAACCAAAGACTTCAGTCTGTGTAAAAACTACTTCAGTCTGTGTGCATTGAATTTATTTAATACACGAGTTTCACAATTTGAGTTGAATTACTGAAATAAATTAACTTTTCCACAACATTCTAATTTATTGAGATGCACCTGTTTTATAATATTTTACTTAGCTAGTTTTTGATTAAAGTTTTTGTCTTCTGAGTAAAAATAACTTTCCTGTGTATATATTTTGGTAATAAAAATAAGCTTCTGTTTCATAAACTTGGTGCTGATAACAGCTTAATATTATTTACCTTACTTATACTCCAATACCATTATGCCTCAGTTGTTGTTTTAGATGTGTGTTTAATAATTTATGTTGTTAAAATTACATTCTATTCCGTAAATGCATTGTCAGCTGGTTTATTTAGCTACTTTTCAGTACACCACATTAAGTATGCCACTTAGTACTGTAAGACTTTGAATGTTAAAGTGCAAATTAACACCTGACCACTCTTGTGGGTTTGCTACTGTTACAATTAAAAATCGTAGAAGGGTAAAAACATAAGAGGCAGACATTGGTATGATGTAAGCAACACAGCAACAAATAAAATCGATAATGGGTTTGCGAATAATCAAGCATTGACAATAATCATTTTATCACTTTAATAATCAATCGTATTGGTGGCACTGAGGGGCCCCATGTAAAATTCTGCTTAGGGCCCCATAAAGGCTTGGGCCGGCCCTGGTTATCCCAACTCCAAATTTTTTATTATATCCTTAATATATAGCTGTTCTCGCATCCAGTTTGGTTTTCTTTTGTTTGCATGTCTTACTATCAGCCATTATTATTCTACTCTGTTAATTAAAAGGCTGTTAATATGCATATTAGGGCTGCCCCCTAATAGTCGACTAACCGTTAGTCGACGAGAAGAGGCTTGGTCGACCAAAATTTCATTAGTCACTTAGTTGCACAAAAAAAAATTTCACACGAAATGGCGAAACCACGCAGTCCTTAAAATAGGTCTCAAAATACTTCGTCATTTTTGGTCATACAGATAAGAGTAATGCATCTTTTGTATCTGTAAAGACTCTACGTTTATTTGTGTTTATTTGTGTGCACTCAGAATAACAACGAAACGTTGCGCTTTTGTAAAATAATTAAAGCAAACAGGATGCGCTTTCTGCCGTCTCGGACTCTGTGAACTTGAGCGCGTCACTTCGAAACTCTGTGTATTCTTGCCTTATTACAGACATGAAAAATATATCTATAGAGAGTGAAACTTTTAAATGAACCAATTCAAATAGAAAACAAATATTCTCAGATTATGTAATCCATATGAAACATGCATACAGGCGCATACTGCGGAGATGACGAGTCAGTGTCGCCGACTTCACCGAAAACAGAAGCACTAGTGTAACAATAAATTATCAAAACATTAATGCAGTGTACTTGCTGTTTTTCCCTAACACATTCATAATTATTATATTTGCCAGTGCGCTTGAGCGCTTATTAGGCTATGTAGGCAACTAAAGGCTCATTTTTATGATTTATATGGTTTATTATTAAAAGTGCGACTAATAGTCGACTAATGCTTAAAATGAACGACCACTAGTCGACCAGAAAAATCTTTAGACGAGGGCAGCCCTAATGCATATTGACTAATTGTTTACGAGAAGCATACATATAAGAAGCTGACAATTAGCTGAATATATACTTGTTTAATTAGTGACACTTAGCCTGCATTTTAAATTCTTTATTTGAATGTGGCAATTAACATTTTTATTTTAAAACCTTTGTTTGTATATGGCAACATAATATTACGCTCTACAATATTTCTATGAATGAATCTCTGACAGAAACTATCAGCCAATCACTGTGGGCATAGTTAGTAAGCATGCTGACATCATTCATAGCAACGAGGTCAACCCCGTCCTTTACTCTTAGCTTAAGACTTCTGTCTATTCCTTAGTAAAAGTTTGTCTCAGCAGCTTTGTGAATAGGTTTAAGAGAAAACTCTTAGCTTTTACTGCTATTTAAAATAACTCTTAGTGGTAAGATAAAATGTTTTGTGAATACGGGCCCTGATCGTTGCTGTTGGAAGTACGTTTGCACACGTTGGACGAAGGTAACACAAACACTAGATAAACTAATGTGCATTACTTCTTTTAGTCTAAGAGGATGAGTGAAATTTCATAAACACCCCAGCCAAGTTTTCCAATGCTGCATTTAAAGATTGTGTTAACAATTCAAAAGTCAACAATACACCCTTCATAAGCACATTTTTCGCAAAAATGAAAATTCTGTTTCATTTACCGATATGACTTTATTTCTTCTATGTAACACAAAAGAAGATATTCTGGAGAAGGTTTCAACTGTTTTTCTCTATACAATGAAAGTCAATGGGATCTAAAACAACACTGGACGCTATTTACTTTCATTTCTCAGCCAGACAATTCTCAGTATATCTTCTTTTGTGTTCAACAGAGGATATAAATTCATACAGCTTTGAAACAACAGGGTGAGCAAATTAAAACAGAATTTAAATTTTTTGGGATCATTCCTTCAAAGGGGTCATATGATGCTGCTAAAAAGAACATTATTTGGTGTATTTGGTGTAATGAAATGTGTTTATGCGGTTTAAGGTTAAAAAAACACATTATTTTCCACATAATGTACATTATTGTTTCTCCTCTATGCCCCGCCTTTCTGAAACGCGTCGATTTTTACAAAGCTCATCGGTCTGAAAAGCGAGGTGTGCTGTGATTGGCCAGCTATCCAGTGCATTGTGATTGGCCGAATACCTCAAGCGTGTGACGGAAATGTTACGCCCCTTACCATACTGTGATGCCGTGTCCCGGCAGGAGCGACGAGACAAAATTATATTACATATAATAATATTATAAACGAGGCATTTGTTGCATCCAGTGGGGACATAATTATGGATTATAATGACTTATACTGTCTTTTTACGCGTTGCGTTGCATCGCGCCACGTAAACATAAAACCATGTCTGCATTTGTGATCTGAGAAATGACAAACAACAAGCGCTACTCTACACTGCCCAAAACTAGCATTTGAATCATCAGTGGCAAATCCTTTAAATAAGAAAACGTACTTACAGTCTGTGAGTCAGAACAGCCGGCATTGTAGTCTACTCTCCCAGGATCAGGAAAGAGTCCTCCATAAAATGCGCTGCACACATCTGAAAATTTGGGTTGAACTGTTCTGGAACAGTGTCGTAAATACAACTTAACCACTGATTTCTAGTCATGTCCTCTTTTGGAAGGCCAAACAAAGTAGTTTTGCTTTTTTTTTTCGGTAGAGTGAGCAGAGGCTGGCGGGCTTGAGAACGGCGCGGCCGGCGGATTCGACGAAGGAGCGTCCGGCGGGCTTGCAGCAACCACATGTGACGACCCCGGGCTGGACTCCGCTTCATCCACGGTGAAAGCCGATCCGGCGATCCACAGCGTGAAGTTGATGTATTTCCTCAGCGACCAACACGGATCAGCTCCAGGCATGACGAAGCGGATATCGTCCTCTTTTGGAAGGCCAAACAAAGTAGTTTTGCTTTCACAATGAAACACACAGCGTCTTCACGACATAGCGGCGGCGGCAACAACAATACTACAGCGAGAATAAAAGCTACGCATTTTTTTTTTGTGTGAACATTTGGGCGTTATGCAAATCTTCCCACATAGTGACGTAGATATGTGGGGGCAATTTAGAATGAGCCGTTTTAGGTAGGCGTGGTTGACTCTTAACTTTTATAAAGAATATCTCTTTGGATTTGAGACTTTAGTCTTTGCAACTTTACAGATCTTCTTTATGCACCAAGAGCTTGTAACACTACAAAGAGAAAGGAAAAATTTTAATCGCATCATATGACCCCTTTAAGAAATTAGTCATCTTGGAGGCCGTGCACAGTGAAAAACGAAGGTCTGTTTTTTGTGAATCATCACCTAGGGCAAAAAAAAAAGAAGATCATATGGATCACAAGCAGAATCGAATAATCACTCTCTAGAATAATAGGCAATCATCGCGGAAGAGAACAAAAGAACACCGGAGCCCCAGTCAGATCTGTCTCACTCTGAACTTTTCTCATTCTTCTCAACATAATTACACATTTATCCTCATTCCAAGTGATACATACATGTCATCAGCAATTCATGAGCAATTATCATTCATGCAGCCAAAACGGAATGCTACACTTCTCAGTAAGGTTCAACTCGTTAACAGTGGTTAATGCATAAGGTATCATAAACCAACAATGAACAACAATTTCTACAGCATTTCTGAATATCAGTGAAAGGTGCACTACAGAAAATCTTTAGGGTAAAGCTGACAATAAAGATGAAAATTTCAGGCTTACTTCATTCAGTTGCGAAGCACAAAACAACTTCGCAATCTTGCATGCAAATACAGAGGGCGACAGAGAGGTCAAATATCTGTAGTGCATATTTAAAGTTAATTTATTCTTGTGAATGTGCGAGCCGCTATAGGTAAATAACTACAAGAATAACAACATGCAGTAAATTGAAAAAGTATTAGCGCTACACTCTAAAAAATGCTGGGTTATTTTTTTTAACCCAAATGCTAGTTTCATCCTGTTGGGTCATTTTATTGGGTTGTTTTTAATATTTTTTCCCAGGTGCTGGGTTATTTTTTTAACCCAAATGCTGGGTTCAGTTGGTTGGGTCCTTTTTTTTGGGGTTATATTATAAAAATATATATTGGGTTATATTATTTTTTATATTTTTTACCGAGGTGCTGGGTAGTTTTTCTGTAACTAAGTTGCTGGGTCATTTTTAATGTTGGGTTATTTTTTTTCTACCCAACCGCTGGGTTGAGCCTGTCTCCGACGAAACAGCCCACCTGCAGAGATACAGTCAGAGCGTGGGCTTTTTGAGTCTGAAGTTCGCAGTTCCCCCACGAAGAGCAGCCCTTCACTGGCTCAGATTTTGGCGATACACCGGCACGCAAATTAGCACTATTTCGGTAAAAAGCGATTACAGAAAACAGTTGAATACACTTAAATTATAATGCTACCTTTAAATGTTGCATTTTTCTGTCTAAAAAATGCTTTTTTAAACTAGTTTAAATGTATGTAATATTGTAAACTATGCTGTATTCACCCAAATAAATTTAATTTGTCTTGTATTTTGTCCATGGGTGTTCTTGCTTGATAATAAATGTTCATCTTTTAATTATTGCTGTTGCCTCTAGTAATTCTGTGTGTGATTTTTAATTTCCAGTCCATTTTAAGCCAGCAATATAATAATTTTTAAACAATAGTTGACTTAAAATAAACAACCCAGCATGTTGGGTAAAAACATTTAACCCAACCAGCTGGGTCAAAATAACCCAGCATGTGTTCTGTCCAATATTTACCCAGCGCTGGGTTGCCAAATAACCCAAGTTGGGTTGTTTTTAACCCAGCATTTTTTAGAGTGTACCTTTCCACTGCACAGAAGTTTCTTTGTAGTGGAAAAAAATTATCTTAGATTTTTATCTAAATGCTCTTCGCAGCAAGAAAAAATGGTTCTTTTAAGAACTGTTCGCTGAAAGGTTCTTTTGGGGGGAAACATTTAAACCACACTTTTGGAACCTTTATTTTTAAGAGTGTAGAAAGTTACATGGGAGGTTTTCAAAAACAAATCCAATCACAGAGGGAAGCCTGCTTATTGGACCTTTCCCAATACTCTAATAGCAACTGGCCTCAAATCAATGTCAAAAGGCATCTGTCTTGACTACTGTATACTCAGACATCAGCAGATAGAGCTTTTCCATACCATTCCCACAACCTACACTCCTCTGACCCAATTCCACAGATAACACCCTTCAAATCCCAATCAATCCCAATATATTCCGTCCTGCTTATTAAAATATAGGATCAGAAGTGGGAAGTGCAGAATGGGGGAAGGGGTAATACCCCAAGCACAGACACAGACGGTTTGTTGCTTCTATTCCCAGGATAATTAATCACCATATTCAATTACATTAGCGTGCTTCTAATCAGCTGCTGCTGGGCTGATGTGCAGGAATGAGAGGAAAAGGCAAGGAAGACGAAAGAAGAGAAGCAGGGATAGCTTAGTTGAGGAGGAGGAGAAAGAGCGCTGCAGAGTATGGAGAAGTGCTTACGCTGCACCGTGGAGGCGGAAGATCTCGGAAGAGCATCAAAGGCACGTTGCATAATTAGCATTTAAATTTGATTAAAATTCAGTTGCAGTCACCACACATGGGTGGTTCACGTGGCATCACATGCTTTTTTGTCCAGAGGGTCATAACCATTTAAAATGTAGTAACTTGAAATATATGTTTATATTGTGAATGCAATCCATTTGTATACATATACTCTGTTTTCACTTGAGTAAAACAGACTTATGCCAAGCGCAAAGAGAACTAGTACAGGAAATGAATTAAAGGCATCTTTGGGGAAAGAATGAAACAGTAAATAGACTGGAACTACTCATATTGCCATATTAGTGAAAATGACTTAAAATAGTATGGATGCTTATAATTGTATGTGCTTATGTACTTTATTATAATGAGAAATATTTAATATGGTGTGACAAACTTGGTGTCATTCATAAATAATAAAATATATTTACAATAAAAATGCTTAAAATTGTAATTGACTGAAGTGAAAACATTTTTTTATTTTATATATATTTGACCAGTAGACTCTGTCACACATGACATCTTCAATCGTTAGCACAGAAAATGACAAAATTAGGTTAAAATACAAACTACACAAGTAGCAATGTATTTTCTAAGTAGCCAACAGTATAACCAACATGATTTTCATATCTTGTTTCCTAAGATTTTTCCATTTCATGTTTCATCAATTCATGGTTACATGTCAACCACCCACACAGAAAAAATAAGATGGCAGAACAGCCTGCATTTACAAAAGGAAAATGAAAACTAGATTTCATTCTAAACTGTGTCTGAAAACACAAACCCTCAGAGCAATCTAAGAAAATCATTTGAAATGTTGTTACAAGCAATTATTAAACAATTCTTTGCTTATTTTGAACAGATTGATCATACAATCCCCTGGACTCAACAGTCAAATGTATCTCAAAGCTAAGACTGTACAATGTTAAATGTAAGTGATATATAGTCAATTATATAAGGAATCAAACATAGCCAGCTCTATATTAACATCAACAGACACAAGGGAGACGATTTCATACACCCACCTTCAACAACCCACCACCATCCAGAGCTAGCAGTCTACTTCATCCACTCCTTACATGAACATCTGTATTTCTGTCCAAATAATACAGTAACAAAAAAGAAAACGAAATTCTGCCACACTTCCAGCTTGAGTGATCTTAAATAGTATGTACAAGTGGACAAACATGGATAAGAAGGTTTGTTTTGAAGTTTTTGTTGCATATTCACATATATTTGTTATATAACCTGGCTGGTAGGCTGATCAATCTTGACTTTGAAAAAGTGCCATCGTTTTAATCTTTAAAAACATCTGTTTTAGAAAAAAAAAGCAAAATAGATCACTTAATTAATAATATTCATCTTCGAAGCACTGCTTATGTTTTCCATCTCTTAAATTTCTCATTGCGTTCAGCAGGGGGCAGATCTGTGTAGTATTTTTTTTATTATAAAATTTTCTCTATTGGAATTTTTAAAAAGTAGAAATAGTTAAATGTTAAAGTGTTTTAAGTGTAATCCGTGGTGCTTCATGGGCAGAGCTCAGCACTCTTGGATTCTTTGATTGGTGGAATTGTCTGCACAGCATTATGGGTAATGTAGTTTTCACCATGAATTTTACTGTTAAATTATTTTAAAAACAAAATTTATTTGAAATAATGCAAACAGATGGCTTCAACAAAAGCATATTGATTAACAACCTCGTAGCTCACAGTAGGTCTGTCTTTAAAGGTTTATAAGTTATTGTTAAAAATCCATTTCCTTATGGAGAAAATAAAGATTTTTACTTTCAGGACCCAACTGCTGCACTCTATTACAACCAGTATTGCCTTAACAACGACTGTTTAGTAATGTTAGCAAGCATACTACATAACAATCAAACACTTTAAAGCATGAAGTAAATTGAATTGCGTGCCGCTGTATTGAGTAGGAAGTGGGAATACTTTTCTCCAGAGTAATACACTCCCTGAACAGCCCTTGAATCTTTCAATGGTGACAATTTAATTAAGAATGAAGAAGATGGGCCTTAAAGCAATTAAAGTTTTTTTATTTATTTATTTAATAAAAGAAAATGCTTTCTCACAACAAGAAGATCAATCTTTATGTAATAAACCATTTAAAATGAAAACATGATCACTTAAACTTCCAGACACTGATCTACTGATTCCAGAAAGACTACCCTGGGAAAATCTTCAAGAGTCTGATTTATAAACAACTATGGGCTACCAATGAAAAGATTTTAGGTCATTCAGACCAAACGAATAATAAGTGACCCTTCAAGCACCCAAGTTTGAATTTCCATGTATAGGGTCACCTTTATTTAAAATCTATATTTCAGTTCAATCTCCGGCTGAGCTTTGGAAATTCCATGAACAGAAATCAGATGTCATTGCCAATACTGGCTCCAAAACGGAATTGATGAGGCTGTGCCATTCAGCCATGCTCTGCTGAAATGTAGATTACGTAAACATGACGAGATTAAAGGCCTTTGGCACAGCAGCACATCAATATATGAAATTAGCTAATGTTCATTCTCATTTAGAGTACATGCTTGATATCATTTACCAAAAAATAACACCATAGATCATACAATGTGTCCAATATACTTTACTCTCAGTGGTCAAAAAAATATTGTTATCGCAATGAATTAAGAATGAATATATATTATATATAACAAATAATTGTATTATATTATATAGGCTATGCATGCATGTGTGTGTTTGCTATATATTTCAGTGTGGGCATGTACTATATTTTAATACATAATGCACAAAAATATATTCACGCCATAATGAAGCATTATAAAATCGTACTTTTTGAATTCATACATTCCTATGCATCCTAAAGAGGAAGGCGTTCATGAGCATGAATAACTGCCCTTACATTCTGCCCTAGCTGTCCTCATAAAAACGGTGATACATCGATCATACTCCGAGCTGCCAGTTCCTACGGTACGTTTCGCTATTTACAAGCAACTTACCCCATGTTGCCGTTTTTCTCTCCTGAGACGAAAAGCGATTTGTTGATCACAGAGTTTCTTCTTTCTGCTGAATGTAGAGCTTTGGATGCGTTGCGCGCGGTCAGTCACATTATGAGCAGCGGCATTCTGCGTCTCTCTTTACGCGCTCTGTATGTAGGCTGTCAGACGCACTAAATGAATCCCACGGCGAATTACCCACTAATACTGCCCAATTTCAGCTAGTTTGGCACACGATGGGCTCACCTCGCATCTCTGCGATTCGAAAATGCGCCTGAATGGTAATTCTGGAGAGCGCGAGGTAACGGTGAGTAAAGAACCGCTGCCTCGCTCTCAGTGGGCGTGTGGCTCTAAAGATGAATCTACTGTCAGTCGATGGTCATAACACATACCACACAATATCCCACAACAACGCCCCCTGGCACACTCTTCGCCCATTAAAAAACACTTGCCACTTTTTCATCATAGCATTTTACAACGATCATCGTCATAATACACATTCGTAACAATAATTATCTTATCATTGTCACCATTTTATGAAAATGTAAATAAAACTGTTTAACAATGACAATCTCCTCGGTGTAATTAAAACTATCAAAACATCTTATGAGAAATGAAGAATTAACCTTTCATTTCTAACACTTCAACGTTTACTCCAAAATGTAACAAGGGTATTTACACCTTTTAAATTGTGTTTTTATCTAGGGATCTAGATTTGATTTTTTTTTTTTTTTAATTTTACTGAGCTGTTACAGTGGTTTACCACAGTACAACAGCTTGATTGCAAGTGTGATACTGCTTTTCAACTGTCACCCCCATTTTTGAACATAGATAGATGTGAAAGTGCACTATCCAAACTTAAATTGTTATGTAATAGCCTATGATTTGAAGTACCATCTCCATGGTAATGCAATGTCCGATTTTAAAATGGTTTTCACAGGATGTATTTTGAGGTTTTTAGCTCTCAATTGACATATGTATGATGATTTCTAAAACACGATAGGGAAAAAGGCAACGATTTAGATTTAAGTTATGATGTACTATATTTTTGAGGTGCACCCTTGTCATAAATTAATCTATTACTGTTCCTACAAAATTTGTAACAAAAAAAGTGGTAAAATATCTATTTAGGAGTCTTTCCAACGATATATAGTTTGTCATGATTAGATTAGGATTTATTTGTAATATAGTGAAGTAAACTAAGCATCCTTCTGAGGGGACGGGTGACACTTCACTTTATTTTAAGGTGTCCTTATTACAGTGTAATTATACATTTAAGTACTGAGTAATATTAATAAACTGCATGTACTTACTATATGGATTAGGGTTTGTCTTAGGGTTACTAGCAATTCATTATGCATAATTTATATTATAATAGTAAGTGTAACATGTGTAACAAGGACACAGTATAAAATAAAGTGTTATCCAACATTTTCCAAAAAAAGTGGCTGTTTTGTAGCATTCGATCTTCTCAGCCAATAAAAATAGTTCCAAAAGAAGCAAAGCATCAAGCTTTGTTTTTCATCAAGAAACACACAGACTTTAAGCTGGACTGGAAACGCATATTTAAGTGGAGTGGAGCAAGATTTTCCATACCCACAGCATTCTGTACTCACTTATATCCATTTCCCCCCAGTTCTTCACTAGTGAGAGAAACCCACATGCTCCAACTTTCAGGAAACCCACTCCTTGCTCCAGGCAAATTCACTCCACTTCCACTCTGCACATGTTCTGGAACTCTGTGAACATAGTAAAAAAAAATGTCTATGCTACATAACAGCACTGTGACTACTGGTCAAAAATAGGCCCACCACCAAGATGTGAGTTGATACTCTTTACAAAATGAACAAGTTCAACCACTTTAGTTATAAAGCACCTTCTTATAAACTTTAACAAGTAAAAAAGAAAGAAAGAAAGAAAGAAAGAAAGAAAGAAAGAAAGAAAGAAAGAAAGAAAGAAAGGAAGGAAGGTACAGTTGCTTCAAAATGTGAACGTTTGAGAAATATTTTCAAGTAATGTTTACCACAGGCCCATTTTTACTCATAATTTGAAAAAAAACAACTAAATCTATAGGAATGAACAAAAAGTACATATATTCTGTTTTAAATATAAACGATTTCATGAATGCTATGTTTCTAAAGAGCGGCTAATTTTTTCTACCGTAGCATGTCCTGACCATAGCACGGGACTTTTATTTTAAAAGCAGAGGCGCAATAACCCGGAAACAGAGGCTATGGTGTTTTGCTATTTTTCACACGCTTGTGCTCTCTCACTTTCCAAACCTGCCAGCCCCACACAGGTGAGTTCTTTCTTTCGTTGTTACTTAGAACAACCGAAGGCAGTTATTACAGACTGTTTACATTTGGTTGTAAACAGTTATTGTACTGTAAGCTAGTAAACTGATGTTATGTTCTAGCGCTCTTCGGCCAATGAGCTGCATGTTTTGCTTTCATTTGTGATTTCATCATTGATATCAGAATCTCGCATTTGACATTTTAGCATGAAACACTATCAAGGCAGTAGATTTCCAGTATAATGTGTTTGGGTGTTGAGATGTTTTATCATTTGACAATGAACATTTATTGTTTTATTCTGCCTGTTACTTTTTTTAAGTTTTTAAAAGTGAAAATAAAAATCACGGAAATGGTTAGTATAGCATTTAAAAATGATCTGCTTTCAGACTGTTGTCTCCAAACTGACTGTTTTGTTTGTAAAGCTGAAGGCAGTAGATGCTTGTTCTGGCTGAGGAGGAGGATGTTGCCTAGAGGTTACGTCTTTTCCCATAAAGATGGACAATCTGATCATATATTCCAGCACATTCTACCTCACACCGTGTCCCAGCAACGGAGGATTGAAGCCCATCTGAATGTAACAAAGTGAGTGGATATTGTGCTTTTGAAATTGTGCATTATGTTCTGTGAATTCATTTGATTTGTTCATTTCTGTCTCCGTAGCTTCATTGGTCCACTGATGAATGTTCCTCATTTGATTCCAACCTTTCAGTGGACACCAGTAGAACAACCTGATGTTTCTTTCAGTCCAAATGACGTAAAAGGAAGCAACAGAAAGTGAGCAGCACTCTGGCATCTTGAACACGTGACCACAAACCACTAGAATTCGTGTCACTAGTCTGTATTTCAATCAGTGGGGTGTGTTGAGTTCATTGCCTCAAACAAAATGTCATTTACTGTGCCAGGAGAAGGAGAGGTTCATTTCTGTCTCCGTAGCTTCATTGGTCCACTGATGAATGTTCCTCATTTGATTCCAACCTTTCAGTGGACACCAGTAGAACAACCTGATGTTTCTTTCAGTCCAAATGACGTAAAAGGAAGCAACAGAAAGTGAGCAGCACTCTGGCATCTTGAACACATGACCACAAACCACTAGAATTCGTGTCACTAGTCTGTATTTCAATCAGTAGGGTGTGTTGAGTTCATTGCCTCAAACAAAATGTCATTTACTGTGCCAGGAGAAGGAGAGATATCAGTCAGAATGACCTGAAGAGACAGTGCTTCGGTTCTCCAGGACCTCACAACCAGCCTGCAAGAAATGCCATCTTTACCTCCCAACCGGCGACTGGACCAGGGTCAAGCAGAGAAATGTGTCATTCTTATTCCAGCGTCCCCACATGCTCATCTGCCGTCTCTAAGACTGGAGGCTGTGTGCCATCTTTGAGAGAGGGATCCCATCAGAGCTCCTTTCACCCATCATCAGTCAATGATAAGGTCAACACACAAATAAAAGCCAGGATGCTGGCTGACTTGGTCACATGACCTTTATTTGATATACACACAAGTTAATGGCAAAGTGTTTATTTTTCAGTATTATATTTATTATACTTCTGCCCACAGCTGAGTCAGCAGATTCTCAACCTATTTCATGCTTGTGAGCAACAGAATGATGATCTGGAGAAGAAGGAACAATGCCGAGCAGCACTGCAGAGGGACATCCAGACAATCTTACCATGTACATTACACTCATATTTACAGATAGTATGACTGGGATCTTCTCTAGCCATAGTTTAAAAGAATAGTTCAACCAAAAAAGAAAATTTTTGTACTCACCTTCAGGCCATCCAAGAGTTTGTTTCTTCATTGAAACAGATTTAGGAATATTTAGCATTACATCACATTACATTACAGTCCAAACAGCTGATAAAAGCATCACAATAATGCACAAATAATTGACACAAATCCAGTCCATCAATTGACATCTCAGGAAGCACCCATTCACTGCAGAGGATCCATTGCTGAGCGAGTGATGTAATGCTGAGTGATGTAATGCTACATTTCTCCAAATCGGTCCTGATGAAGAAACAAACTCGACTACGTCTTGAATGAGTACATTTTCAGCATTTTTTTTATTTTTGGGTGAGCTAATCTTTTAATTTGCGTTCTTCATGAACTTGTTCTAATATTTCAAACTTTGCTCTATTTTTGTTCAAGGTGCCCAAGTCTTCTTGGCCGGGTCATCTCTAAATGGCTTTGGTAGTCGCAGCAGTGATGCAGATCTTTGTCTTGTCATTGAAGAGGGAAAGGTAGGTGTGTTCTTGAGGAAAGATGCTTTTAGTTCTGTCCAAATAGTTTCTATACTAATTGTTCAGGCTTTGCTGTCTTGGGTATAACACTCTACATACTCCTTTGCAGGTAAACCACAGAACAGATGCTGTATATGTTCTTAGTCTTGTGCGGAAATTGTTTTACACACTGTGTAAGTGATTTGCCATACATACATCATTAAACATGCAGCCGTTTCCCTGTAAACTTCTCTTTGTTTCATCCACTAATGGCATTACTGCTGTTTCACAGCTTACATTGAGAGGCCTCAGCTCATAAGAGCTAAAGTGCCCATTCTGAAATTCAGGGACAGAGTCAGGTAGGTCTTTTCAGTTTTTGTGTTGTATTTGCAGTCAGAAATATATTAATATATTTTCACTACCATCCAATTGTTTTTAAAATAAGTTAACTTTTATTTAGAAAGGATGCATTAAATTGATCAAATGTGACCGTAATGATAAGATTTTTTTAATGATAAGATTTTATAAAAGATTTCCATTTCATTTCTTTTGTACGTTCTATTCATAATATATGTGTTATAATCCAGAAAAAACTGTATTACAGTGTCCATAAAAATAAGCAGCAACTGTTTCAGCATTTAAATAATAAGAAATGTTTGTTGAGTAGCAAATCAGCATATTAAAATGATTAGAATTAAGACTGGAGTAATGGCTGCTGAAAATTCAGTTTTGCCATCATAAGAATAAATTACATTAAATTATATTAAAATGTGAATTATAATAATATTTAACAGTATTAACATTTTTTTTGTGCATATTTTGATCAAATAATGAAAAATATGTAATTTTGATACCTAGGTAAGTATAATTGACTTATTTCTAAAATATATTTTTTTAATCTTACCAAACCCAAACCTTTGAACTATAGTGAACTGTATTTAACCAGCACTGGTGGTGTGAATGTAGCAAGCATGAAAGTCATGAAAGGCAGTATCGTCTGAAAACAAAAGATCAATACATCAGCTAACCAGTTTTTCTGGAATTCTTTTACATGGCAGTGGTGTGGAGTTTGACTTGAACTTTAACAACACTGTTGGTATCAGAAACACCTTCTTACTGCGGACATATGCCTATGGTAAGATCAGAAATGTTCAGAATTGTGTACCAAATTTAAATCTTTCTGAAAATGTTATTTATTAGTTTTTATATTCATTTCAGTTGAAAAACGTGTTCGTCCTATCATCCTTGTCATAAAGAAATGGGCCAGTCATCACCGCATCAATGATGCCAGCCGAGGAACACTGAGCAGCTACACGCTGGTTCTTATGGTCCTGCATTACCTTCAGAGTCAGTCATTTTTCTAACGTTTTGGATTAAGGTCTAACACACTAAACATTTGTAATTAGCAGTGTTTGGACTGAGAGTGCAGTGACTGTGAGTCTTAAAAAATATGCAAGCTTTAAAACTTTCTTGTGCTTTTCTGCTTTTGTTGTTCTAAATGTTTGTTTCAACCTTGTATAGCTCTTCCTGAACCTGTCATTCCATGCCTTCAAATGGATTATCCAGTAAGCAAATTGCCTAATGAATAAATGAAACCTAAAAATATGCTTTTTTTAAAGAATTGACTTCATGCTGCAACCATTTCTTTCAGGAGTGCTTCAACCCTAAGATGGACCTTCATCTTGTGCCAAGTGGACCAAGCAATATTCTGGCTTTTGTGTCTAAAAACCAGTCATCCCTGGGAGACTTGCTCTTGGGTTTCCTGAAGTACTATGCCACTGTTTTCAAGTAAGTAATATTATTGATTTATGGCACAAATCATTGAAATTGTTCAAACATATATTTTAGGCAAAACAAGAAAACATTCTGAAACATTTTTATTCTAGGTCACTTCATTTTGTTATCTCTGAATTGGAAGTGCTATAACACATAACCCTCCTGTTGTGTTTTGATCTTTTTGACCTGCAGAGGTCAAAAGTTCATGCTAGTTAATGTTATCACATTGGACTAAAACCACTAACTTTGCGCAAACAGGGTATAACAACTAAAAAAAAAATTTTTTTCACTGTTACATTTGTGGTGTTCAGTCAAAAATGGCATATATATTTCTTGTTATACTATATATTATTACTAAATCTTGCATTCAATCTTTTTACTAACTTGTTTAGCACAGATTTTGTATTTCTTTTTGGAACTGATTGATCGTAAGACTCCGACTGAGCTTAACAATCTCAGGTTTTGAGTGAACAGGAGGCCTACGACCAGACAGTTCCAAAAAAGAAAAAAACCTACAGTGTTTCCCATGCATTGATTTATTTGTGGCGGCCCACCACAATATCAACATTGACCACATTGACAAATAGATTTTCCTTTTCCCATTAAAATTTTATTTTACTTTTTAAAATTCGGTGTAGAGATGAAATTGTCATGTTGACTGGCTTAGCACATCTCTCTCACATGACAGTGGACGAAAATCTAAAAATATCTAAAACAGTTTCAATACTCAGTTACAGCGTTTCTATCTTTTTATTGGGCTACATCGATTGCTGGGTGCATTCGTCCATATTAGGGATTTCCTGGAACGTTCTATTTCCCTCCGGCTTCCAGTATGAATGATATATACATTACATGAGTGTACTCACTAATGCTCACACCACCCTGTTTTGGGTACAAATAAGAAAAATAATACTTCTCTCTAAAGAAATTTGAAGTAAACTTATTCACAGCCATGCTTTTATTCTCCAGTGTTTTACCACCTCAAGAAGTTTTCATTAAAGGGGTCATATGATGCTATTTTAAAGATCATTATTTTGTGTATTTGGTGTAACAGAATATGTTGACATGCTTTAATGTTCAAAAAACACATTCTTTTTCAAATACTGTACATTATTGTAGGTCCTCTATGCCCCGCCTCTCTCAAATGCTTCGTTTTCTGCAAAGCCCCCTCCTTTGACAAGCGCAGTCTGCTCTGATTGGCCAGCTGACCCAGTGCATTGTGATTGGCCGAACACCACAAGCACGCGTCGGAAATGTAACGCCCCTTACCATAATCGCGAGCTTCAAGCTTTCAAAGTAAATATCAATTCCAGACAGTTAATAATGTCGTTAGTTTTACCATCAATTCAAGCCCTAAAGGGCAACAGAGTCGCGTGACAGACACAGTGATGATGCAGTACACAAGCCGCGGTTAAGACAGCTGACGTGCTATGATTTCTGACAGGCAGTTCACTCTCCTGTGATGTGACCCTGTTCCCCTCACACACACACACACGACGTGTTACTCTGCGCTGCGCAAAACTCCGCATTTGAACAGTCAATAGCAAATACTTAAACTAGTAACAAAACATACTTAGTCGCTGATTCAGAATAAGCGCCAGATTGTCATAGCAAAGTCGGCATTGGCCCTTTTTTTTTTTTAGAAATAGTTTGTGCACAGCCAGCCTTGTACTCTTCTAGGTTCAAAAAACTGTCGTCCATAAAATGTGTTGCACAAATTCGAACATCTGGGTTGTGCTGTTCTGTTGTAAATAAATTTTAACCAATGATTCCTAATTGCATCTACTTTCTTTGCGTGCACATTTGGGTGGCATTATGCTAATATTTCCACATCGTGACGTAGACATGTGGGGGCGTGTTAGAATGAGTCGTTTTAGGTAGGTGTAGCTGACTCTTAACTTTTATAAAGAATATCTCTTTGGATTTGAGACTTTAGTCTTTGCAACTTTACAGATCTTCTTTATGCACCAAGAGCTTGTAACACTCCAAAGAGAAAGGAAAACTTGAAATCGCATCATATGACCCCTTTAATGTAAAAATATACCTCATTGTCATGTTCTAGCCTGGTTATATCTATCTTTCAATAAAATCTAAATTTTTATGCCCTGAAAGTTGTGGGTATAGTATATCAATATTTTATTGTATCGGAGTTACAGTGCCACCACAAATAGTGTGTAAATCTGTGGGAAACACTTACCTGTGCAAATTGAAAGAATACAAGTTGACAAAAAGACTAAATCCAAGATTTGGTGATAATATAGCATAATGAGAGATTTGCAAGCTTTTTTTTTTCTTTTTTTTTTAAAGGTTGGTCATTTTTGGCACATAACAGCACAAGGGTAAATAATTGTCAATCAAATATGTAATGTTTGTATCCCAGTTTACACAGCAGATTAGATTTACTTGTAATAGATAGGGCCCAGTGTTGCTAACAGAAACTAACCTAAATCTAAGCCACCTGCAAAGCTCCTGTTTCATGTCACTTTGCTAGACTGACAACAGCAGGTGAAATTCTGGCTTTGCATGTGGCCCTGGTCCAGATGACCCGCTCTAATGCTCATAACACTCTAGATATGTGCATATGCTTCTTTGAATAAACAAGTCTAAATGCACTGAAAAGCATGTCTTTACAGTGATTTGTTATATTTCCACAGATGGGATAAGCATGTGATCTCTGTGCGTGAGGCAAAAACTCTCCCCAAGACCAGTTGCAGAGAATGGAGAGATAAGTTCATTTGTGTAGAAGGTAAACAGTCCCAAAGTCTTTGTACATCATGTACTGAAAGAGTACATACGAATAACAGTTGTTTTTATTAAAGTTTATCAGTCTCCAAGAACTTGAATATTTATATTCTGTTTTAGAACCATTTGATCGTACAAACACAGCCAGAGCTGTTCACGAGAAGGTTAAGTTTGAAGCCATTAAAGCAGAATTCACAGAGGTAAGCCTCCTTAAATCCATAATAAAAATATAAATGTTTAATTAATATTAAGATATAAATATATATATAATTTTTGTAAACTCCTGATAACTTGAGTAACTAAAATAAGCATCTCAGTGTGTTACAGTAATGATGTAATCTCTCTGCATTGTCTCTGGAATTTGTAGTTACATTTGCAAAATACTATTCTGATCTTATTTATGAACTAGGTCTGTTGCAACAGAGTTTGTTTGGTAATGAGCTTTTATTGTTCATTTACAGTCCTACCAGGTTCTGCAGCTGAGAAAAGATCTCAACTTCATCCTGCCTCTTAAAAATACCAGACCAAAAAGATAGCATGACCCCAGATAAGAATAAACATACAGTTTGGATTAAACCTGGAGTCTTCAATTATACATTGTCAGAAGAAATACTTTACTCCTGTACAAAGGCCTTTTGGGTATACTGGACCTTTTAGAATGTGTTGAGCCAAATCCATAGAGCGGACTAGGATATTTTCTGGTCCCTAGTCAGGAACATCAGTGTCTATGTTTGAGTTGTACATGAAACATCAGACACTGAGCAATATCTTTTGCCCATATGGTACACAGTCTGCATTCAGATAATGAATTTTTTTGGGTTTATTTGCCAATATAATCCTTTTCTAGCTCACTGAAATCAAAGCAAAACAGTATGAAAAATTTCCTGACAACTTTTCTGTGATCTATGTTTTCCTTAAAAAACCCAAATTGTTAAAAAAAAAAAAAAAAACTTTTTCTGGCAACTGACTACTTTTACCTGAACATTTTCAGTGATTACATTTCTATTGGTTTCTTATATTCTGTCATGTTTTGTATAGTTTGTACAGTCTTTTAAATGTTTATTTATCTGATTAAAATGTCACTATGAAATTGTAATTTGCCCTTTGTCACTTGTTTGTTTTTAGTCTTTTAACTTGAGTTTAGTCTCTTTTACATGTTTTGTTGGTAATATGTTCTGTTAAGTGCAAATAGAATGATAAAGCAATCTTTTGTGAAAGTGGTCAAACTTGGTACATTCCTTATTTTAAGGGAAATTCTTTAATATGATCAAATCGGAATACGTGTTTAATATGTTCAGAGTGCTCATGTGAATGGAGAACTTTGAAATTGGATCCATTTCTGCATGGCAGTAACACTTTCAACTGCTGGCAAATGTGTTTTGTTTTAATGTAGTACAGCATCCATTAATGGGTTGTTATTCTCGATTCATAATGTGAGTTTGAGGGTGTTAATATGGCTGTCTGGAAGGGACAGAGAGTAAAATTAGCCCAGTCAAAGAAAACTGACACTACGGTGGCCTGAGTCCTCGTGTCCCTCATGGACATGGCGGTGTTCTCTGCGTCTCATATTACAGGGGACGCCGCCGCAGATTCGTCCCAGCTTTCCTGTTCAGGACATAGTTAACGATGTCCTATTGTTTAAAATTTGAGAAGGAAATCAAATATATGGGACAATATCCTTAACTGGGTTTACGAAAAACGGGGACACCTGTGACTCTTTCCCAAGTACGCAGCCTTGAGCTCAAGAATATTCGTAATCTATTTACAGCAGCCGCTGAGTAAGACGAACTGCGCTCAACGAGACATGATCCCAACGCGAAGCTGCACTCTCCAAGACTGGTTTTTATTTTAAAAGAACAGTACCATATTTCGATTTTCAAAATGGATCGTGCTTTGAAAGGGGAACGTGAGGGGGCAGAGCCAGAGATGGAGGAAATGCAAGACTTGGAGTCAGGAATAATGGATATCGACGACGAAGAGGAGATTGAGGAACTTCATAAAAGGTAGTTTCCCACGGGTGCTTTCTAGTTAAAAAGTTTTACATAAAGGCTCATTTCAGCTCATTTCTTTTTAAATATGATTGTGCTGGGTGATCTATAAACCCCCAAGGGCTGTGTAAAAAAAAAATATATATAGTATAATATATGTATTTTATATGTTATAATATTTTCGTTCATTAGCATTTTCAACTATTTCCAACATTTTGGTAACCAAAAAAGTCTGAGGTAACCGTAGGAACAGTTTTGGCAGTGTTGCCAACTTATTTTCAGGTAAAGTTGCTAAAGGCAGGTCGTTTTGTTGCTAAATGACGTTATGTAACCATTGTGTAATTATGTAACCATGACGCAAAACTGCATCTTTGCATAGAACACAATGATTGTGCTGGGTGATCTATAAACCCCCAAGGGCTGTGTAAAAAATATATATATATATATAGTATAAGATATGTATTTTATATGTTATAATATTTTCGTTCATTAGCATTTTCAACTATTTCCAACATTTTGGTAACCAAAAAAGTCTGAGGTAACCGTAGGAACAGTTTTGGCAGTGTTGCCAACTTATTTTCAGGTAAAGTTGCTAAAGGCAGGTCGTTTTGTTGCTAAATGACGTTATGTAACCATTGTGTAATTATGTAACCATGACGCAAAACTGCATCTTTGCATAGAACACACTGAAATTACTCGAATCTTAGCAAGGAATATCATTTGAAATTTGGTCGTTTAGATTTGTCCGTAAAAATAATAAACATTTAATATATATTATTTGTAAAAGTAATAGGCCTATAAAAATATTTGTATTACATGTTGTTAAATACAACATTGATTTTTTTTTTTGAACAACTACATTTTAGCCTATGTATTTTCTAAATAACTAGTAAAACTACACATTATTAACAATTACAGTGTTAAGCAGTGTATTGGTAGTAGGCTAAAAACTACACTCCATAAAAATAGGGCACAGTACTGTTAATATGAAGGAATTTTCTGTATTAATTTTTCACCGACATTTTACCTGTATTTTAAATTACACATTACAATTTTTTAGATCGATAGATAGATTTTTTTTTTTTTTAGATGAGATAAACAGTATACCCAACTGATTAACAATTTTAGGTACAAACTAACAACTAAGGTGTATCATAAATGATCAATTATTATTGAACAAGTGCAACTAGTAACTTGATTCACATGTGATGTGTGTACTGCTAGGCAACTCTCTCCAATTCTCTACCAGCTGATGTGCTCCTTGGCTGGCTAGCTGTTCAATAGTTTCTTCTTTTTGTGTGGTTAAGCACTAAACATGATATTTGTCATATGATACCTCAGACTAGAACAGGGGTGTCAAACTCATTTAAGGTTGAGGGCCGGATCAGAGAAAATGTCCTCTTGTGCGGGCCGAATTACCTTTTGTTAAACCCTAGTTTGCTCACAATTACATTAATATTAACCATACAAACTACAATATAATAAAAAAAATTCTAAATACTAGCATCTTGTTTGTTGAGCTGTTATATAAAATCAATTCATTTGCGATCACGCTGACATTCGGGAAAGCAACACTCTTAATATAGGCTACCGGTAGTTAGACATTACTTAACTATCACGACATAAATATTAAAAACTACATTTCTTACAGGGCATTTTATTTTTGCCCCCATATATTGAATTATATTGTAAACTGATAGCCTTCATCCGGCACTGAAAAACTCTCATGATGTGTTTGTTTGTTTTTTTGCAAAGTTACAAAATGTCAGCTCGCACATCATTAAAACAACAGTTAGGATATTAGTACACAACAAATATGGCACACTCCTCGCTCATTTACTTTCTCCATGCGAAGCTGTCCAGTGCGTCACAGTGTCGTTTAATATGGCACACATTTACCACAGCCACGAGTTGTGATTAAACATACCTGTCGGCGTTGAGATTACTTTCTTTCCATTTCTCCTTAAATAGCCTGTCCGCCCTTCCAGGTCAAATTTCTTCTTTTGGACATGTTTAAAATCACCAGAAAATTGCCACACAAGCATCAGTTACAACGCAGCTATCATCATATTATCCTCGTGCTGCTCGAGATTCTGGCGCCACTTTAAAACGCGCATGTTAGGTGTCCCGAATCCCGAGGCGTAATATCAACGTAAATAAATGAGCCATTTGTTCCGCTTTAAATTCAAAGTAAAATATTGTAGCGAATACAATTTATTTAATTTTTTAAATTATGTTTTATTTATTATTTTATAATATTGTTTAAATCATCCTGCGGGCCGGATTGGACACCTCTGTGGGCTGTGTTCGGTCAGTGGGCCGTATGTTTGACACCCCTGGACTAGAATATTCTACACCACATTTCTTTGTTGAAACATTTCTGAACTCTTTGTGGTTAGTTTAAAGGAAGTTGTGCAAGATCCATCAGTGAAGCCTAAACTCCAGTGCCTGATGGTGGACCCGTCGTTCTCTATGGTGACGGTACAGAGTGAGGACAGTGGGATAGTATGGGAGACTGCTTCCAGTAGATGCTCAACTCCATGGGCTTCAGAGGGAAGCTCGCCGTCTGAACAGTACAGCCTGGAAGGTTCTGGAACACAAGGGAATATTGTGATCATAATGGATGAAGACAGAATTAAGAGGAAAAAGACAAGCAGCAGAGGCAAGCTGGGTGACCGGTTTAAAAAGTCGAGCACCAGACTACCAAAAAGTCGGATAGGTGAGGAAAGACCTGCAATGATTGAGGTGTCTCTGCCGAATATCAGATCTGAAAACAATGAGGACGGTCAGTCTGCTGCAAGCAAGGATCAAGATCTTTTTAGTTTGATATCAGAAGGTTTTGAAATACTCAATATTGTTGTACCTTCAAAGCTTGCTACAGTAGATGAGGAAGATAGCGGTGAACTGGCGGAGAATTTGACCTACTTGGATGATACCCCAAAGATAAAATCCAAACATAAGCATGAACCTGTTGCAACAAACAGTTGTCCTGGGAACACAGAGACAGACATTGAGGAAATAAAGCTAAATGAAAGCTTGAAGGAATCATCCCAGATCTCTGCTGATAAGCAACCAAAGAAGGATGAAACTCATATGGACTATCTTGAAAAATTCACATTGTTAGATGAGCAGGCGACTAGTGATAGCACTACACTGATAGAAAAACTTGTACCAGAAGTTACTGTCCAGCCAGAGGAACCTCGGGTGACTCAGAATGAACCAAAAGCAGATGAAGCCATTGATGAGGATTCTTTTGTAATTATCAGTGATGTTGAAATTGCAGGTGAACATCTTGATGAAGTGTTCTATGGAAATAAGTGCAATGCAGAGCCTGTGGTTCCCCATGAGTATGAGGACCGAAATGGAAGAACAGCAAAAGAAAGCTCTAAAACTCTGAAAGAGAGTGGATCAGTCTTATTTGGAAGTCAGGAATGTATCCTCACACCTGTATATCTCCCCACCGGACCACCAAAGATCATAGACCCAGTTCTTCTTGAGGAGCCACGAGCAATGTCCTTCCATTACGCAGACCTTTATGAGGATGCATTAGGAGACCGAAAGAAAGAAGACGACTTCTCCGATACGGAGAGTGTCTTTTCCGAAAGGTCTTTCAAAAGGCGATACTCTGATTCTGATGACGGAGATGGTTATCTGGAGAAATTCATATTGAAGGATGAAACACCAGTGGTTGCTAATGTACCTAAGGCTAAAGAGCAGGAAGATGGGGGAAAGTTTGCATGGTCACAAAGTAAATTCGAACTCACTGGATGTTTAGAAAGAGCACAAGAAGAAAATGATGCAGTAACTGCCGAACAACCATGTGTGCAGGATAAAAATGAAAGTGAAGTGCAGTGTGAGTCCACAGGGTGTTGTTCAGAGGGGCACTGTGCTCCAAGAATCCAACCAGAGGTGGAAAAGATCATTAGAAGAAAGGTCACATCAGACGACTTGGTTGCGAAGCATAGTAGGACAGATGAAAAGCAATGTGATTTTATCAAGGACAGTATCACAAAAAAAAGTGACACTGATGACACACGACCTCATAAAGTGATTCAGGTCCTTGAGCCAGAAAGCAAAACCACCAATAAAGAAGAACACCGTGGACAAGAACAAATAAGTCCGAATGCTCATATTCAAGTGCCTGGGGGTTTAGCGCATGAAGATGTTATTAAAGCTAAAGATGAATTTGAAATTCTGCCTGAAACAAAAAGCTCAGAGAAAATCCAGGCTGATGCAACACATGCAGTTGAAAACATTAGTGTTTCTGAGACCAGTGCGGATAAACGTCATGAAGCAGCTGATGTCATCGCTGACATTGAGACAAATGACAAAGGAAAGACTAATAAATCCAAGACACAAGACAAAATTAATGAGGCAAATATAACTCAAAGGATTGATAAAGACATAGTAAAACGAGAACCACCAGAAATATTTTCTCAAGAGATTATCAGTATCAAAGAACCTCTGTTAGATAAAACAGAACCTCCTAAAACTGAAGAACCCTTGAAAGCAGAGGTCAAGCCTTTAGAAGAGACTGAAACAATCACAACAGATGCTACTAAAACCGAACATTCTGCATCTAAAGCCTTAGAAATTGACTCTCACGTCCATGAGAATGGAGAAATGCTTGCTGTAGTTGGGGATAAAGTGAGTGAAGGATTAATACCCAAGAAGCAGGAACAAAAGCAAGTACTTGACAGAATTGGTGCAGCACAAGAGGTTGAGGCCCGTGTTGGTACAGCAAAAGTGTTAACAGAATCTGAAATGAAGCCAGAGTCTGAAATTACATCAGTTCAGAGAGCTTCAGAAAAATCACATTCGTGTGAAACAGATACAGCAAACACTGAGCTTCAGACTAAACCTGAGATTACAAGTGAGGAGAAAATATATCTAGAATTACTATATGAATTCAGTGCAAAAAACGAGAAAGCCAAAGCGGACACAGGTGCAGATAGGCCAAAAAATGAGGCACCAGTGCTAAAACAAAGGTTGGAAAAGCAAACGGGACATATTGGCATACCTGAGATCGAACCTGGGGTTGCAGAAAAATACGGGAAAGTTGAGGAAATTAAGGTAGATGTTACAGTGGAAGCAAATCAGAAAGCCGGCACCACAAAAGAGCCAGTTCAGAATGAGATACCTGCTAAGAGGAGAGTGACAACAGAGATTAAAGAAATGATTGATTCAAGCCAAGAATATAGCTTATTGTTAGCTAATGACATGAAGGCATCTGCTCGAGAAAGCGTAGAGCAGATGAGAGTAACAGAAGATGTACAGGACTTATTAAAATTAAGACTGTCATCTGTTGTACCAACAAAGGAGGTACAGGTAGAAGAACATAGTGAAATAAATGACATGGCCATATTAACCAGAGAGATCCCAGTGAAAGAATCATCCCTTGGTAGGACAGATATTGAGAGCAAGATGTTACCTCTAACCTCAACAGAAACTTCAGAGGAAGGAAAGAAAACACAAATGATTGATGCACAGATTGAAGATATAACAGACCTACCAGAACCCATTACGCCTCCTCCTCCAGTTGAGGAGGACGACACCTCAGCAATGAGAGTTTCACCTTTAGAGCCAAAGGATAGTGTGAAAGTTTATGAAGGTATACAAAGAGGAGGAAGCCTAAGTAGGAATAAAGATGTCTTCTCACTATTGCGAAGTTTTACCCCTCAGGAGGACCTGTCGGCCTTGAGCTGTGACCAAGATTTGCAGCAGGAAATTGCAGAGGAGGTTGATTTTGAGATGGTCACCGAACAAGAAGCAAGACAATCTGAACAAGCTATAGCTGAGGATGGGCACCGTGAACAAGTCGGACTGTCAGATCAAACGCTGGAAACCGGCTTTGAATTTGTTGAGGATTTAGATAGTGCCCAGATGGCAGAATATGAACAAGAGGAACTTGAAATTCAACCAATGGATGCATTCTGCCTTGTTTGTCGTTGCCCAGTACTGTTGAGTGAGGCTGAGCATCAAAACCATGAAATGGCCTCTTTGGATGAGGCCTTTGACAGTATTAAGGTAAGCTAAGTTCCCTGTACTTTGAAAGAGTGCTAAGACATGATTTCCTGACATCTGCTTGACATCTGATCTTTCTCAGCTGGCCTGTCTGGAGAGCTTACATTATGAGGTCACTGATTGCTCAAGTGGTTTATACCAAAGGACTCTTCCAGTGTCTAATATTTCCAAATGAATAAAACACATAATCAGCTGTAAAACAAAATAAAATGTTGAAATATACATCAGGTAGAGACAGTGAAAGATTGCTCACTTTTATTGGCCTTTGACAGCATTCATAGCAGATGAGTCAGGACCGACTGACTCATATATCAAGCCTTGAATGTCTCTTTCTGAAAGTAGACAGCCGTTTCCATGATTCATCTGTAGTTTATTCAGAAGGACTACATCAATGTGATTTGACATTTGCAAGTATGAACATTCCAAAAGAGAAATGGTATTTACAAGTATGAAAGGATTAGAAGTTGCTCAATCATTCAATATAAATGCTGAATATTTAGGCCTATTGTGTTCTGCACCTCAGAATATTTCATGATGTCTAATTAATTTCCCATATGATAATGTTTTCAGAATCAGCTGAGTGAACTGATATCAGGTTTACAAGGAAGATCAGAGAACATTGAAGACTTTGTATCTGAGCTTGAGCTGGCATACAACACAGTGGAGGTATTCACATTGAAATGTGTTAATTTAAACATATACAACATATCCTTTACCATTTGTGGTTTTCACTTTTTGGAATATAAAACAAACAAGTCATATCTAGTGACCAAAATATCATAGACACCTACTGTATAAATATTGTGTTGGACAGTGGAGGACCAAGACTAAGGTCAAAAAGATTAAGAAACCACTGCCCTTGAAAATGTGCTCCCACAACATCTTAGCATTGTGGAGGCGACTTTTGCGCTCAGAAATCTGGAGTGAGAGTTTTGTAGTGCTGACGTTAGTGTTTTGTCAGCTTGGGGTATTTTCTCTGCTATTAAGGCGAGAAAGATTACTGAGAACTTATGTGCATCTTTATTGTGCTGTTCCCACAGGAGAACTTTAATGATTGTGAGAAGATCATAAAGGAGCACAATGAGGAGGTGGTGAAGCTGTTGATGGATCAGTATAATGAGATGTCTCAGGCCATGGAGGAGGAGAAAAAGGCCAAACTGGAGCAGCTGTACGACCAGATTGTCTCGTTCCAGGAGAATATCGACAAGGCCAAGGAGACTATGGAGATGACAGCTAAGGAGGAGGAAGAGACAGACCCGCTTAAGTTTCTTTCTGTGAGGCTTACCTCAGTTGTGTGTTAGTTGTTTGCTTAACGTAGGTCACACATAAAGATTAGTTTTGATGTAGTGATTTTAAAGCCATAGTTGCACTGAAAGCATTTTAAAGTGCTTAGCTAAGGTTTGTTAAGAGAGACGATGAGCTGTTGATGAACTAAAACTGTTAGTCTAATCAAACCATTTTTATTCACCCCTTCTCAGTCATCAAAAGATATCAATATGAGGTAACTGAATGGCCTGAATTTATGTTGCATCAGTGGCTTGCTATTGAATGCTAATTACAATACTTCAGAAATGATTGGCATATTAAATGAATCCAAACAGAAGCGTGTTGTAATTGCCTTGTTGAGTTTGGTGTGTTAAAAACAATGTTTGAATTAAGTGTTTATAGCATTAAATGAATAGAAATCTAATAATTTACTGCATGGGGTATTCACACGCTATGAAAATATTGTGATAAACTGGATTTCTTCTTAGTTTTTCAGTGTCTCCTTCCAGTGATCCTTCTATTCATTTCTTAAATAGACTGAATACAGCTTTGGAATCCACCATGTCACTTGAACTTGGTCCACGAGGGCTGCTGGTTTTTGAGGATTATGCCAAGGGCAAATCAGGCAATGGGAGGAAAAACAGACAAGCCATTCCAGGTGTGCCTTAGCAAAGATGTCCATTGCAAATAAACACCCTTCACTTTTTACTGACTTGAATTATCACTCATTTTGTAGTGCCTCAAAAACCGCATCTTCAGCCTCAACAGGCCAATTCTGCAACCAGCACTTCTGTTACTGTGTATTGGAAAGTCAATGAGGATGACATTATTGACTGCTTCCAAGTCTACTGCATGGAAGAGCCACAAGGAGGTTAGACTAAAGGGAGAACGGGATTTTACCATCCACACTAAGAAAAAAAACACAGTACCATTCATATATATATATATATATATATATATATATATATACACAGGTGCATCTCAATAAATTAGAATGTCGTGGAAAAGTTCATTTATTTCAGTAATTCAACTCAAATTGTGAAACTTGTGTATTAAATAAATTCAACACACACAGACTGAAGTAGTTTAAGTCTTTGGTTCTTTTAATTGTGATGATTTTGGCTCAAATTTAACAAAAACCCACCAATTCATCTCGCTGATTAGCTGATTGGCATGTCACCATTTTCTAATTTGTTGAGAAAGTGAATTGGTGGGTTTTTGTCAAAATCATCACAATTTAAAGAACCAAAGACTTAAACTACTTCAGTCTGTGTGCATTGAATTTATTTAATACACGAGTTTCACAATTTGAGTTGAATTACTGAAATAAATGAACTTTTCCACGTCATTCTAATTTATTGAGATGCACCTTTATAACACTGGGGCCCAGTGTTGTTTTGGACCACGCTAACTTTCATTGTATGGCATAAATATGTTGAAACATTTTTCAAAATATGAAAATTTTTAAGCATAAACCATCCATTTGCCACTGGCATAAAAACATGCCAATCTGACTAATAAAAACACTTATTAGTATGTAAAATTATGTCAGTGGGATGCCCAGATGAGCCGTGTGCTTCAGTTAAAGTGTGTTAAATGTAATTGAATCTGCAGCGATCTCAGAGGAATACAGGGTGACTGTGAAGGAGAGCTACTGTAATCTAGAAGAGCTGGAACCGGATAAGTGTTATAAAGTGTGGGTGATGGCGGTGAACTACACAGGCTGCAGCATGCCGAGTGAGAGACTACCCTTCAGAACCGGTCAGTTGCTCATCGTGTAAATCCCCTCTGACTCGCCTGATGTTTTTTGAGAGCAAGAGGTCATGCTGCCATATGTATGTATGTCATAATATATCAATTTATAACGAGATGACCATGTGGAGCCTCTTTACGAGATCACTAACAGTGAATGTGAATGCCAAATGTAAGTGTTTTTAATACAGATTCAAATATATAGTGTTGACATTTAGCAGAACAAACCTGGGATTAGCAGTTAGTCTGTTTTTGATCAGGAACTCAATTCACTGTGTTTCCTCAGCTCCTTCTGTTCCGGTGATCCAGACAGAACAGTGCACAGTGCTGTGGGACAAGGCCACGCTGCGTTGGAGCGCCGTTCAGCCCAGCGCTGTGGACAGCTTCACACTGGAGTACTGCCGCCAATACGCATGTGAGAGAGAGGGACTGAGGTACAGTTAACCAGTCTTATCCTCAGCTCTCTGTACAAGCATAAACAGAACTAGGGGTAAAGAGCAAAATGGCCAAATATGATACCATCGTTTTTTCATGTTTTGGTTAATAGTGTTATGATAATTTTTTTTATTATTTTAAAGTCACCATGAATTGACAATTCTAATCAGTGTTATTTTAATATTTTGAGTTACTATTATAGTTTTTATTAATATTTTGAATTAGTTTATTTTTATATTTTCTGTCTTTTCATTTTAGTTCAGGTTTAAAGGGGTCATATGAGTGAGCGGTTTAAGGTTCAAAAAACACATTATTTTCCACATACTGTACATTATTGTTTCTCCTCTATGCCCCGCCTTTCTGAAACGCGTCGATTTTTACAAAGCTCATCGGTCTGAAAAGCGAGGTGTGCTGTGATTGGCCAGCTATCCAGTGCATTGTGATTGGCCGAATACCTCAAGCGTGTGACGGAAATGTTACGCTCCTTACCATATTGTGATGCCTTGTCCCAGCCGGAGCGACGAGACAAAAACATTAAAACCCATTATAAACGAGGCATTTGTTGCATCCAGTGAGGTTTAATTCGGATTATAATGACTTATACTGTCTTTTAACGCATTGCGTTGCATCGCACCGCATAAACATAAAACCAGAAATCTAAATCTAGTTGTGTCCTCTTTTGGAGGGCCAAACAAAGTAGTTTCGCTTTCATAAAGAAACACACAGCGTCTCCATGACATGGCTGCGGCGGCATCAACAATACTACAGCGAAAATCAAAGTTACGCCTTCTTTCTTTGCGTGAACATTTGGGTGGTGTTATGCAAATCTTCCCACACAGTGACGTAGACATGTGGGGGTGTGTTAGAACGAGCCGTTTTAGGAGGGCGTGGATGAGTCTTAACTTTTATAAAGAATATATCTTTGGGTTTGAGACTTTAGTCTTTGCAACTTTAGGGAACTTATCTATGCACGAACAGCTTGTAACACTCCAAAGAGAAAGGAAAACTTGAAATCGCATCATATAACCCCTTTAAGCAATTTTGTTGTGCGTTTTTGTCATTTTATTTGTTTTAGGAGTCAGTATAGTTTTTATACATTTTTATTTTAGTTTTAGTTATTTAGTACATCAAGTAAATTTAAAGGAAAATTAGAAATGTTGCTTTGACTACAAATAGTTGAAATTAAATAAGTCTGTTTTATTTTATTTTATTTCAGATAGAGTTTTATTACATGTAATGAAAGATTTAGTTAACTATATTAACCCAGATTAAAATTTTTATTTTTATGATATAATTTATAAAATATTATATTATATTATATTATATTATATACTTATTGATAGCCATCAGTAGCATTTGCTATAAATATTTCATGTAGCATATTTCACTAAGCTTGTATACTCAAATCCATTGAACACTCAGATGAGGTTTCCCATGATTCCTCAAGGGTGCACATCCGAGTAGGGCAAAGAGAGGTTAAATCTGCGCTTATTGAAAACAGTCTCTCCTTACACAGATCCATATCAGGGATAAAAGGCTATGAGCAGAGGGTCCTCCTTCAGCCCAATGAAAATTACCTCTTCTACATCAAATCAGTGAATGCCGGAGGGGCCAGTGAGCAGAGCGAAGCGGCCCTTATCTCCACCAGAGGTCAGATTCACTGCTATTACAACATCAGTCTAAGATTCTCATACTGTATTATTCCTATTAAAGTGCAGTCACATTTACCTGTTGTTTACAAAGTTCCATGGACAAAATCCAGTCGTAACAAGAGAACCATGGCAATATTTGACAGCATCACTAAATTCTCACTTTTCAAATGATGTTCATTCTGTTTTTGGTAATTGGTTGTTGTATGTTAAGGTACAAGGTTACACTTCCTCAGCGAAACGGCCAACTCAGTGCTGAAGGTTTCAGAGGACAGGAACTCAGTTGAGTACCCACGTGACGTCTACAATAAAATGTCTTCTATTATAGAGTAAGTACCTTAAACAATTGTTTTCACTATTAGAAAACTAACACTGTAGATACATACTTTATAAGTAGAAAAAAAGTTAATTTGCAACTTCAAACTGCCTGACATATGCTGTTTTCAGTGATGCACAAGTGTCTTGATTTACAGCAAATGCTGATGTATTTTAATTAACTTGTTCCCAGATGTCCAGCTGTTATGGCTGAGCTTTTACCTTCTCTTGGACATTACTACTGGGAGACGGAGGTGTCAAAGTGCAAAGCCTACCGCATTGGCATTGCATATCCAAATGTATCACAAACCAGCACACTGGGGGAGAACAGTGCCTCCTGGTGTCTGCACTGTGTACCTACATCTATAAGGTATCACATTCATGTCATGCATTTGCGTGTGTTTGTGCATGCGTTTCATTATCCCAATGAGGACATCCATAAGATGTAAAGGTCATGGATTTTAAAAACTTCATTAAAAACTTTGTCCAACCAGAAAAGTGTGTTTATTTATTAGCTGCTCATTACAGTTTAAATAAACAACCTAGAAGGACATTTTGGAGCACCATTCCAAACTGTGGAAACACTGTGCAATTAAGGCTCCTTGGCAATTGGGGAGGTAAATTAACTGGTGCCTTCAAAAAGAATCAAAATGCCACTTTGGTATAAAAAAAAGTGTTCTCTCATTTAATCTGTTTTCTCATTAAAAAGATCTCTCGGTCTTCCATAAAAACTTTTAAAAATAGTCTTGTGTACTTCAAAAAGAATCCCTGGTCTAAAACGATGAAGGTACTGTGTAAATAATGTCTATAATGGTAAAGTTTGCAAATCAGCAACTAGGGTGCTTGCCAATGGAAAGAACAATTTTATGAGTGCATCTGCACAACATGTGAGAAAAGGGAATCAATGTGTTTACATTACATTGCATATATACTACTAAGTTTGGGGTTGGTAAGATTTTAAATATTTTTGAGAGTCTCTTTGTTCAAAAATACAGTAAAAACAGTATATATACAATACAAAGCAAAAGTCTTAGGCCACTAGTATTTTCACCAGCTAAAAACCAGCTTTCAATCTTTTGCTGTAGTGTGTCAGTAGGAAATATCAGTTTACATTTTCAAACATTCTTTTTGCCATTAATTGTAATAATCCAGTGAGATTTACAGGTAGCTTTCTTGAAGCATCTTGGAGACGTTGCCACAGTTCTTCTGGATTGAGTCTGTCTCAGTTTGTTCTGTTTCTTCATGTGATTCTAGGCAGACTGATGATGATGATGATGAGATCAGATCTCTGTGTGGGGCACTGGCTGCTGTCAGACTCCTTGTGCAAACACAAACCTATCATTAAATACTACAATTAATGGCAAAATGAATGTTTGGAAATGTAAACTGATATTTCCTACTGACTCACTACAGCAAAAGATAGAAATAACTGATTTTTTTTTTTTTTGGTGAAAATACTAGTGGCCTAAGATGTTTGCACAGTGCTGTATATATACATATTTGACATATTTATTGTGTTGTACTATATGATATGTATTGTATGTATATTATTTCATATATTTATCATGTTGTATTAACCCTTCCTCTCTCCAGCTGTAGATTTGAACTGCTTCATGACCGTGTGGAGTCTGACATCTTCGTCATGGACATACCTGCGCGGATCGGCACTCTGTTGGACTATAGTCAGGGTCAGCTGTTCTTCTTCAATGCTCAGAACGGGCAGCTCTTGGGCACTTTTCGGCACACCTTCACTCAGCCTTGCCACCCTGTGTTTGTCCTGGAGCAGCCGGGTAATCTAGAACTAAAAATGACCATGGAGGTGCCGGAGTTTGTTAAGCACTGCTAGTTTACATGACTGAAGTCCCAAAACTCTGGGCTTGCTTGTGTGACATGATATGAATCAAGTGATTCTTTCTTAATAGTAATTAAATGAAACCATATTGTGCTGTCACCTGAAGAATTGCTCAGTTGTATGGTGTGACTGAAGAGATAATGAGAAATATTTAGTCAGGGTGACCATACGTTCTCTTTTTCCCGGACATGTCCTGGCCAGGATTTCTAAATTACCAAAAAATGTCTTGGTTTAGGCTTTGTTTTCCTATTGTTTTCATACTCGCTGAAGGTAATGACCAATAGCATGCAGGCAGTGTACATAATCGACCAATCATGGCATGCGTGAAGGTGGGATCTACAGAGAACGGTCAAAGCAATGTATAAAGACCGCAGAGAGCATGTCCACAGGAAAACAAAGCCAAAACCCAGATATTTTAGGCAATTTAGAAATCCTGGCCAGGACACGTCCAGGAAAAAGGACATATGGTCACCCTAATTTAGTTTTGTGAAAGGAAGGATAGTTTTTGAAGCTGTGCTTTTAATTCCCTCCAGAAACGAGTTTTTTTTTGGAGCTGTTGCTTTGTTTTTGTATATATGAAACAGAAAGTGCATGCGACCAGTTTTGTTGCTTCTCATACAGTATGTGACGATCCCCCGGATCACATGATGTGCAGACATTCACATTCAGAGTCAGTGTATTTATTTTGGAAGCTACAGGCTTCCAGGTTGTTTGATTAAAACAGATGTTGGCACTGCTAATAATGCTTTCATTGCTAAATGGAGACACGTGTTTTGAGATGATGGGCAAGGCATCACAAATGAGTTATGAAAATATTTATTTTTCTGTGGTTTACTGTATTTACATGATTTGGTAGAAAAAGGTTATTTCACCGTTTCCATTTAAAATTGTTGGTGGTCTGGATCTTAGTGGTGGACTTAATCAGGGAAATGAACAGTAAGAGATTTTAGTTTTCACTTCCAATGGGTCACCACAGTATCACATACTTATTTTTTTCTTTTCTGCTATGAAAGCATCACTGTATGACAGTCAAAATCAGTTACAATCACTTGCAGAATAGAAAACACGTTTAAATTCTATTTATTGTCTAATGGCCACATACTGTATGGATAGCACTTGATTTTCAAGTTGTTTGGTGTCTTGTTTTGTTAAATTATTCTTTTAAATGTTTCTATTGTCTAATCATTTAATAGTGATATGAATTAGTCTACTTGTATATTTATTTGTATTTCTGGAAACAACTGGACTGAATTAAAATGTTAACAATGCTTCTGAATATTTTTAGTGTCAGTTAGATGCTTTTTCTATTAGAGATGTTTTAATAAACAAAGTTAAAAAGTTTTGGGTCAGTGAGATTTGAAATGTTTAGGCTCACCAATGTTGGATTTGTTTAAAAAAATATGATGATGATTAATGAATATTTAATGAATATTACTTTATTTCATAATAAAATATTATTACTATTTAAAATAACAGCTTTCGACTTTAATGTATTTTTCAAATGTAATTTATTCCTGTGATGCAAAGCTGAATTTTCATCAGCCCTTACTCCAGTCTTCAGCGTCACATGATCCTTCTCAGATCATACTAATATATGTTGCACATAATTTTTCTGTTATCACTAATGTTGAATCAGTTTTTTCAAGAGTTTGAGATGAATAAAAGCATTTATTTGAAAGACATTTAAATGTTTACTTTTTTAAAAGTGTAAATTCATTTTTATAAAATCTTACTGACCCTAAATATTGTATTTGATATATTTTTTGTTATTAACCCCTCTTCTTTCTATCTGTAAAATCGTAACTCATCATAGATGGTGGTAAAGATCAGGGGGAAATAACCAGCAAAACAAAGGAGGAACAAAATCTCCTGCCCTTTCCATTTTGTTAAGGGAATGTGAATATTTGGGGAGTGGAGAGTTGTAATAGCTTCCATGTGACATCCAAACAGCAGCCCTACAGCTGTCTCTATTACTGACACATTTAAATGATGAATGAATGGAAAGTTGTACAGTATGCTAGTATTGTTCATTCAAAGAGCATAAATAAGTTCTGTCACGATTTAGCTACATTACTTTCCACTGTACAAATAAAAAATGTAGCAGATTTTTCAACTAATAACATAAAAGTAATATATAAGTTAAACACGTTAACTTGTTTTCTTCCACATTTATCTGAGAAAAGTCTATTTCAAAGAACTTCCCTTTATTGCATATATGTACATATATTTGAACATTGCTATACATTGCTATATTTTGAAATATACAATTTCTTGAAACAATGAATGACCTATTACATTAAAAATACAGTCAGGTGTGATGGCGTAGCATGGCACAACACTGGACCTGCAAGGCATTCCTCGCATGTATAAAACCTCCAGAAGAATATGAAGAACAATAAATGTATACACAGTACACAAGAGCCGATGTCAAGAAAGATCCCTCTGCACCAAAAGTCAAGAATGTGGAAAGTTACACAATCAAGTGAAATCAATGGAAAGAGCAATTCAAATAAGAGAGAAGTATGCTGTAATGAGGCACAATGCAGACTCTACATGCTTACTACAGTATGTGATAGTTAACCTGCCATGTGCTTTAAAATTTAACTTATGAACCTTAAAAATGTACAAGTTTCAACTCCTAATTTGATTATTATAAACAACTGTAAAAAAAGAAAAAAAGCTGAACACCTAGTATATAAACCATAAAGCTTTTAATGTACCTGTAATTGTGCTGGGGCAGGATTAAAAAATAAATAAAAACATCATAAAACACACAAAACCTTTTGCATTTGGAAAGCCAGCTAGTGCATTCAAAATTGATTCAAAGCCAATTACCACTAGGAGAAAAACTGGTCCTGCAAAATGCAACTCACTTCTCTTTTAAACTATGGCATTTGTATCTTAAGTCATCAATTGTCAGCTCAATGTTTATATTAGGCTACTAAAAAGCAATTTCCTTTTTATATGTAGTTGCCACATGTGCTAAATAAATACAACAGATGAAGAATGCCCACTTAACAAGCCCTTTATGTTGTTGTTGATTTGAGTGTTAGATTTTGTAACACATTTCAACAACGTCCTCATGAAAAGCTAGTATTAATTTATTATGACTGCACAAGTATGTTAAATTATAAATAACATTTGGAAATATTTCAATTTCAATGGAAAATAAATCAATGATGGTAAAGTCAGTGCTTTGATACAAGGTGTTTATGAGGGAGGGGTCGAGTTCCTCTCGCCGGCCGGGGTCAAGGGTTTGGACTCAATGTCTGTGCGGTCTGTGCTGTGGACTGCTGCGAAGATTGTCATCCATCTGTGACAAAAACATACATGACGATAATACCCACAGGACAAGTGTTCATTCCAAAAGATGTGTAAGAAGAGACACTACATAGCCAAAAGCATGTGGACACCCCCTTGTGTGTCTGTTTCAGCAGGTTCATAAAATTGAGCATACAACCAGGCGCACACCCTTAAAAAAATTAGGAAATTTATGATAAAAAATTTAAAGAAAAATAGCTGTTGTTGTGAGAACATTACTGTAAAAAAAAATACGGTAACATTTTAAGTTTCTGAGTTTATATCTCATAATTCTGACTTTTTTTTTTCCTTGCAAGTCTGAGAAGAAGTCACAACTCTGAGAAAAAAAAGTAGCTTTTTTATTAGCTATTTATTTATTTAGTGGAAACATTTTTCACAATTCACAATTTGGGACAACTATCCCTGTCCCAATTTGAATTTATATCTCACAATTCAGACTTTTCTCTCAGAATTGAGAGATAACATCTCTATTCGTTTATATCTTCTTTAAAAAGTGAGACTTGTGAGATATAAACTCAGAATTACAAGAAAAAAGTTTAGAATTCTTTTTTTTTTACTCCATGGCAAAATAGGCTTCCATTTAAAACCCTTAATTATTTAAATGAAAAACCATCAAATGTATGCTGTCCCTGAGAATTCTGGAAATGTCAACATTATATGCTATTACCATAGCATTTTTACAGTCTTCTACAGTCAAAATTACAATCGTTTTTTTATACCATTTCCTTATAACAAATATTTTCACCACAATACTCCATGACTTTTCGTTTCCAAAAAAATTAACGGTTAAAGTCTGGTTGGACTCTTTCTTAACTCTTTGGTGTCCTCATACTTTTAACCATGTAATTGTGATTTCTAGTGAAAATAAATTCAGAAGTGAATGAGCACATCTTGCCAAGACCTTTTCAATAAGGTTGGACTCTTTGTTAACAAGTTGTGTCAGTTTCTGGAGGTTTGCATCGACAGGATCATGGATAGCCGTCGGTGAGCCTAGCGAGAGGGCATAGACAGAAAAGAAAAGACGACAGGACACTGATTCTGAAGAAAAGCAGGCATTTTTACGCACATGGGAGAAAGGTTAGAGCAGATACAGAGTGCAGCCAAAGAGACAAAGAGCCACAAGGCCAAAGACCATGCTGTTATTAAACTGTCTTTTAGAATCTGCTATAAGCCAAATATCTAGGGTTGAAAGCAATGGAAAGGTAATGAATCATGAATATCTGGTTAAATTATTTATTTCTATGATTCAGCAGCAAACAAGTGGAGGTTGAGATAAACTAATAAAAAGAAGAAAGAGAGCAGAGCATGACCAATACTATGTTTTTTGTGGGTTTATTAATATAGTACTATAGGACAGGCTATGACAGAGGTCTCACTACTTACAGTCCGTTCTCTTCTCAGCAGAGGCATTAAAGTAGTTTTTAAGGATGGTGTTGCAGAACTGGCAGAGGTTATCAAGTTGGTTCAGGTGCTTCTGAAGCTGTCCACTGGGCAGAGGTGCTTTAATTAGAGGGGCGATATGGCCAAAGACAAAGGCGTCCAGGCTTGTAGGCCTGGCAGATAGAAAACATAGTGAACTTCAGGCTGATACACAAAGATGATTACATTTAAAGGGATAGTTCACCCCAAAATGAAAATTCTGCCATCATTTATTCACCCTCAATTCATTCCAACCTTTATGACTGTCTTTCTTCTGCTCAACACAAAAGAATACATTTTGAAGAACGTGAGTAACCAAATAGTTTACAGTAGCCATTGACTTCCATAGTATTTTGTGTATCCACAACTACTGTGTTAAACGGCTGAAAGAAATTTAAGTTTGGAACAACTCAATTATTTAAATAAGAAAATAACCAAATTTTCATTTTTTGGGCGAACTATCCTTTTAACTCAATTATACACTAGCGTTCAAAAGTTTAGAGTTGGTAAGATTTTGTAACGTTTTAAAAGAAGTCTCTTATGCTCACCAAGGCTGCATTTATTTGAATAAATGATGACAGACCTTTTATTTTGGGGTGAAATGTCTCTTTAAAGAGCTAAATATTATGCAATAAAAGAAGTGAAAAACTCACGTGTCTCCAAAGAAGAAATGGAAGTTCCCAAGTCTGTGGGAGAGCAAATTCAGGCACTCTTTGGCTTCACTGTAGATCTAAAAGAAATTCTATTACTAACCATACAATTTTTATATTCATAATTATGTGGAATGGCATAACTACAATAGCACATTTGTTGTGTAACATATTTCATGATCCTCTGGATTCTACACTCCACCTCAGGCAGATTTGCTCATGAGGACAGACAATTTTCCTGAGATAAACTGTTTTCCATCTCACAATGCAGAACCGCAGACATTTCCATTTCACCATGGCATTGAAAAAAAAAAAGAATTCAAGGCAATGCATGACAGTTAATGTCTCTGATGTAATGTTATGATCGTGGATCTGTTTTCTCATACCTTTCCCTCTACTTCTGTGATGTTCAGCAATGGCGACTCTGCTTTGGTCAGTAAGATGCGGGACAGAGCCAAGCTGGCCTGTCGACCCGGTACAAAGAAGTTAAGGGGGAACGGGGAATGTGATGTAAACCAGGGTCGGGTCAGGTTAGCATAGTTATCTGCGTCCACCCAGAATGTGTGCAGCTACAAATTAACAGCACAGATGTACACTTAATTCATAAGACAATCATTATGAGGACCAGAAACATGATTTCAGTCAGTAAGTGAATTGCAAATGGACCCACCAGTGCTGGCCGCAGCTTTTCCTCCAGGAGGGCGATATAAGCCATTGTATCTGCACCTTGCTTAGCTGTCAACTCATAGTCGGCATTGAATCTCTGTGTTGATTAGGCAACACATGTATTACTGACATTTTAATATACAATCCAGGGAGCATAATCTCTCTTCCTCAAGCACATCATACTTCTTTATTGTATGAATTTATTTGGTAAAATCATGTAATAAGTAGGATCATTTATAGTCATCTGGTCAACAAATTCATCAAGATTCTTCTGCTGAAAAACACTTTACACAAAAACGAGAAAATCTGTAAACAAATATGAATTTCTACCTGTTTTCGTAGGAAGTTTAGAATTTGTGTTGGTTCTGTGACTGTGGATGCCTCATAGTGTAGTTGTGGCACAGATGCTGTGAGGGAGAAACATGACAGCTGCAGCTTAACCATCAAATAACTCCTTATCCCCTCGCATGCACTTCAGCAATGTTTGGTATTCACAATGTTACATTTGGAAAATGACATGGATGCTTGTGGCTACATCCCAGACTTGCACTACATTTAACAAGCTCTAACACCAATATTATTAAAAACAGACCTGTGATAGTCCTCCATGTCCAGTCAATAGACTTTACTGCAAGCTTTGCACCTGAAAATTTAGCATATGCCTGTAAGAGAACATTAAAAACATAAGAAGGTGAACAGAGGGTTGATTAAGGGTTAAGTAAATATTAATAATCATCACTAAAGCGCTATACTGTAACTAGGACTTTTATTATGCATTTTTGCAAAAGGTTATCAGAACGCATGTTTTCAGGCAGCTGCAAAAAAAAATAAAAAATCTATACTCCAGCACAAAACACAAGCACTTGTTTATAACCTATAATCTAGGTGAAAAGCGTTTAAAAGGAGCCCATACCCTTCCGATCCTATCAGCATTATTCCTCTGACCTTCAAGAAATAAAACCCGGAGCTGTGCGACACTATCAGCTTAAATATCAATGCAATGCAATTAAGTCAAGCTGCTTTTTGCATGACAGCTACGGCAACAGAAAGCATCAGCTGACAACTGAACTGGCGCATAAATAGTGTACAGAGACTTTTATTTATCAAAGTGACTCGGATAACGTACAGCTATCCGGATCCCAGGACACGTCTCTCCAAAACTGCATCGGCGTTCGTGATTAAACATTACACTGTGAATATGCATACAGCACAAGCGTTAAAATAAGCCGTGTAGTTACCAGCACGATGAGAGAGTCTGTGTGCACGGATGGCAGATCCCAGTCGCCTCCCCAGCAGAGCAGCTCCATGGGTTCCGCCATGTTGGTGTGCACCACTGAGCATCCCAGTGCGCCAGCAGAGAACTTTGCACCCAGCAAATGTTTGTTAAAATACATAAATGGAAGCAAGAAACCTAAAAATAAGAAACCAAAACCGTACTTTTTATTTAATTAAAAAAAATACATCAATTAAGAAATTATTTTGCCAAATTCAGCAAATAAATATATAAATAAACAGTGTTGGGGAGTAACTAGCTACAACAAGTAACTGTAATCAGTTGTAGTTACTGAGAAAAAAATGTGTAGTTAAATTACAGTTATTTATGAAAATGTTTACGATTATTAAGGGGATTACATCTGAATATTTTCTCACACATACCGATTTAATTGACTTCCCCCCCCCCCCAAATTGCATTGACTGCTCTAAAATATGAGGAGTTTAGGACACAGAATAGGACACATGCTTATTCGCTAAGGTTTTTATTTTCTATTTGGGTTTATGTACATGCTTTATTTTCTTAAGATTAACTGTTTTTTCCAAGGCATTTTTAGATGTCAGTGTTTCCTGAAATATATCTGCTATGCAAAGATTTCAAAAGCAGTATTATAGCCATATTGTTATGATTTTAAATCTGATGATATGATTTCTATTATTTTAAAGCAATGTCTGTGCTTTAAAATTAAATTATTATAATCTTAATTCAAGTGAAGAAGGATTTGGAAAGTCTGACAGTAGTCAGTGTTGAGCCCTATAGTGTAAGGTTAACCCTGCCTGCTTTACATGTTTGAAAATGATTAAAAGCTGAAAACGTGTATTAGAAATTTAGAAAAGTAATCATAAGTAATCAAATGTAATTAGTTACATTAGCCTATTTAATAAAGTAACTGAAATAGTTACACTATTATTACATTTTAAATAGGGTATCTTGTAATCTGTAACTTATTACATTTCCAAAGTAACCGTCCCAACACTGTAAATAAATAATAGAAATACAATAAAAATAGGCTATATAGATGTATATTTAGGATAAGCTAACTAGAGGCAGTGACCTGATGATTTTGGCAATCATAAAAGAATCCTGCTAGGTTTTTCATTTATTTATTTTTTTAAAGAATTAAATCTGTTTTCTTTATTTGAGAATCTGCAGGATACAATACACAGGCAGTTGTAGAGTTCATGTGGTAGACTCATTCATATGAAGCTGAAAGTTTAACTGATTTTCCATAACTCATCTGTCTTAACACTCAAACTGGCAAGACTCAGCAGGGACATGTCACGCCAGATCATTCCTCTAAATGTGTTCTTTCTTTCTTTCTTTCTTTCTTTCTTTTTTTGCAGATTGTTTGGTTAAGTGCAGTCGGATTGTTAAGCCATTATTATTTCTGTGTAAAAATCCTCAGTTGCAACTTTTAAGTACGGCAACTTAAGCAACTTTTTGGTTTGCTTTCAAAAGCATTTGTTTAATTAGATCATTTAAACCAGAATATTCATTGCAACCTTTAACTGGCGCAGGTTCTGACCAAAAACCAAAGCATGTCCTCCCATCATTTACCTCTTTTAGAAGGTTGAGAAGGCTTTCTGGTAAAAGCACAGAAGCATTCTGGAGGAGGTGCTTGGTCACACCTTATATAGAGAGAGAGACATCTGAAAAGCGTAAATCACTTGAGCACCAGTCTGGTTCTCATTCATCTGCAGGGCTACAGGGAACAGGCAGTTCTGTTTTGACGGCTAATGATCAAGACTGAATCAGGGGTCAGAGCAGAAACCATTTTTTCCAGGAATAAGGGTGGAACACTTTAACTGGATTTGCGACATAAAAAAAAATCCACAATGGGTACTTGGATAAGAATCATATTCAGTTTACAGTTAATTTTACAACTCTTTGATACAGTGAAAACGCAAGGAATTGGTAAGACCTTAAACCTTATAATAGTTAAATATTTAATATTTAAGAAATTAAAACTTTTTGTGAATGTTAATATTCTTGCATTTTTTATTTGCATATATTTACAAAACTGTTTATGAATAAAAGTGTACATGCCTTAATTTTCTTCTGTTAAAATGTGAAATAAATGAAAACCAGCTCATTTCTGATCAAATATAATATCAATATTAGCACAAATTAACAGTTTTTTTTTTAGTTAGGCAGGTCATTTATCACTCCATAAATGTCATAAATTATCTGGAAATCCCCCAGCATGCAGTGGGATTAACAAATGTGGAACTGAACACTTACTGTAAAAAATCTAAAATTGAGAAAGTTTAAAGTTTAAAGCAACCAGCTTCAGGAGATTTTTGAGTTTTCTCAACTTGATTTTGTAGGAGATTTTTGCGTTTTCTCAACTTTTTGTTGGACAAACTGAATACAAGAAGTTGAGAAAACTCAAAAAATGTCTTGAAGCTGGTTGCCGTAAACGTTTAAGTTTTCTCAACTTTTGATTTTTTACAGTGCTCTATGAAATGACCATTAGCTGAGGACAAATTTGTCAATGACCTTATTGGTTGCTTTTTATATTGTGTCCTGGACAAAAGAGTAGCGGAATAACGTGTATTACACAAATGCATCAAAACCATCAGTATCCAGTGCAAATCTGTTGACAAAAATGCTAATTTTGCAGTTTATGATCTTCTGGGGTCACCGGATTGCTTACCTGACCTTCTGCAAGGAGGAATACAGGCAAAGAACATGGACAACGTTTTTATCCTGGCAAGCCTGCAGCTGCAGAACAAAGCTCCAACTCGGGTCTTCCGCATCTTCAATGCCCTAGACAACACAGATTATTTTGATTTCACCATTCAGGGGAAATTAAACAAAGGTTTGTGTGATCAGAGCTCACTAATGTGCTTTATGTTCAGTGGCTCAATAGAAACTTGATATGTACACTAAATACTTTTTTCTGTTCACAGTCGTTTTGAAATATCTGAAAAGCAATGGAAAGGTTGGATCAACCAATTTCGGTAAAGTGCCACTGACAGATGGTCAACAACACCATATACTGCTCCACTTCAGCGGGCTGCAGCAGAGCACCCCCACCACGGCCCTCTATGTGGACTGCAGGCTGGTGGAGAGAGTGCAGGACGTGCCACTGGCCTTCAAATCACTGCCGCAGGGCCCAAAACGAGTCACGCTCAAGACCCTGCCAACCTCATCCCAGGTAATCCGAGAAGGTGGAACAAATAATATCATTATTCTGTTTATCTATGCATACAGGAAGCTGTAAAAAAAATTTTTATCTACAGTAAAAAAAACTGCCATCTCTGGTTGTCAGAAATTCATTGTAAAAAGTACTACAGGTTTTGCAAGATACTTGTATATTTTACAACTTGTAACAATATATTTCATTAAGTGATATAATGTTAAAATCCCTATAGGAACACTACCAATATCTGCCTTTTTACCTTAAAATATACCGATAATCAGTGGTGTGCGGTGGTGTTCTGAAATGAGGAGGCAAAGTCTTCAAAGTTTTTTTTTTTTTTTTTTCAAATCAAACGTAAATTCATGTCCCAGTCACAATATCTTGGTTAAATATACATTACTTACACTATCATAAAAAGAAAAAAAACTATTCTATTTTATATTTTTACATTAACAATGTAAATCAGGGGTTTGTTAAAACTCAATGGGCTCAGTGGAGGCGAGAGAGACGTGAGCTCCTGCTGTAACTTTACCTGCTAATGTCGCTGTTAGATAATGTTTTTTTTTTTTTAGATAAACAAGTGATTTAATGCACTTTTTAATGTTGTATTTTGTCATATTGGCATTGTTTTAGTTTTGTACTACAAATTTCTTTCTTATCCAATATTTTGAGGAGGCACTGCCTCCCTTGCCTCCTCAGAGGAAACGCCCCTGCTGATAACCACCCTAATATACAGGTGGCACAAAAAAAAGCCACATGATCAGAGTTCATTGCAAGTGACATAAATCACAGCCACACATACTTGTGTGAAACAAAATTATTTGTACAAAAATATAATCACATGATGAGTCATGCAGGGACTTTTTTACTTGCAAAAACCATACATTTGACTATATTTTACTGTAAAATTACATGTAATGTGGTGTTAAACTATTAACAGTTTTTCACTGTGTAAGGTAACTTACACTTAATCAATTAGCGTGTTTTACTGTAACATTTAACAGTGTTTTTCTGTAAAATTACTAACATTTATTTTACAGTTTGTGAATATGTACCTGTGTTACAGGACAAGTTGACAGACCTCAGACTTGTGCTTGATGAGTCTATTGTTAATGTGGTAGAGCTTCAGGACTGCAATGCTCCAGAGCAGGGTGAACAGTGGGAAACACTGCAGCTACTAGGTGAGGCTATTGTTTCTCTGTCGTCTGTGTCTTATTCAGCTTTGGTTATTTGATTGTTTTTTTTCCGAATACAGAGAATATCATTATGTTACATTTCTGCAGGAACAACTTCAAAAATGGAAGCTGGCCCAATGTTTGAGCTCATGCGAATGATCCAAGAGTTGAAACAGAAGGTCGATCAGCAGGTAACTTGAAATTGAGTGGGAAAACAGTTCCTTAAAGGGATAGTTCACACAAAAAGTACAGTTCTTTTGAGTTCTTTCAGGAACAGATCATTATTTTCACTAAATCAGTTGACAGAACCAGCCTGAATGATTCCTGCATCAATCAGGTTTCAACTCACTGCTTCAGTAATGGCGGGGAGATTATTCATATTTATCAATCTGGTGCTCACACAAAGCTAAAGAAGCCTATGGACTACTTTTATGATAAAAATTTTGTTTTGGTTATTTGAAGCTTGAAAATCCCCTATTCATATTCCACTTCAGGTTTGTAACAATGTAATGAGAGTAATGACAGACTTTCCATTTTTGGGTGAACTACCCTTATAATAATAACAGCATAATAACAATCTGTTTTCATAACAGACCAAAGAAACCGCTGACTTGAGAAAGACTATCATGGAGTGTGTTCAGTGCAATGGTAAGACTTTAGCTAAAAAGTTACAAAACAGCTATAATGAGAAAACATTTAGCAGTTTTTCGTGTCTGTGCTCAGTCAAGTCAATTATTAGAGGCTTATAATGAGGATGTTGAAGGTGTAGGACAGGTGAACTCAAGTGTTCTGTTACCATTTAGATGCGTTTGGACGGGACAAAGCAGGACTACAGGATAAAATGCAGTCCAAGTGCAGGCCAGGGGTCTGTTTTAAGCTGGACATGTGTATCGAAACAGCTGAAGGTGTGGAATGTGCACCCTGTCCTGAGGGCTACTCTGGAGATGGTGTCCAATGTGATGATGTAGATGAGGTTAGACTTAAGATGCTGATTTTTTGTTCATCATAATACTGTACTATTCTTTAGGTCTTTCTGTGGTTTGAATCAAGTTTTGCTGTTCATGATGTTCATCTGGCCACTTATTTCCTGTTTACTTCTCTCGTAGTTGGGTACTTAGGAAAGTACAAGAACACTCATGAAGACTTGTTTTATTTTATTTCATTTATTTCCATTACTCACTGCAGTTTCTCAATAGCACAGACTGTTCAACACATCTGACATTGTGTTCTACCTAAATGATGAACAATAAAACTCGAGTTGTTAGGAACACAACACATAATGATTTATTAACATATAATCATGTCTCAATAAGGGTTTTATTAGACTAATAATTGTTTAAACTGTTACGTAGGCTCTAAGGTAATTTTCCAATGGTTTTCATAGAACTTTTCACAGATCGCGGTGCAATCGTGTGACTTAATCATCCATGTACTACTACAGAGCATTGTTTGTTGAACATCATAAATCCAGCTAATCTTTTAAACTGTTCAATTTTAGTGCCAGTTCAACCCATGTTTCTCTGGTGTTCGGTGTATTAACACTGCACCAGGGTTCAGATGTGAGAAGTGTACACGAGGCTTCACTGGTCCAGAGATCCAGGGTGTGGGCGTTCACTATGCTCAGACAAACAAACAAGTATGTATTTGGGACAGTTAATTAAAATAATTAAATTAAATTAACCAGTGTGTATGAATGTGTGTGTGTGTGTGTGTGTGTGTGTGTGTGCACTACCATTCAAAAGCTTGGGGTAGGTAAGATTTCTTTTTAATGAAATTGATAGTTTTATTCAGCAAGGATGCATTAAATTTATCAAAAATGTCATGCATCAAATTGATCAAAAATGCATAATGTTAAAAAAGATTTCTGTCTCAAATGAATGCTGTTCTTTTGAACTTTATATTCATGAAAGAATCCTGAAAATCACAATTTTCATGAAAATGTTAAGCAGCACAACTATTTTCAACATGATATTAATAAGAAATGTTTCTTGAAATCAGCATATTCGAATGATTTCTGAAGGATCATGTGACACTGAAAACTAGAATAATGATTGCTAAAAATTCAGATCAAATTAATGCAGCATTGGTGAGCATAAGAGACTTCTTTTGAAACATTAAAAAATCTTACCAACCCCTTACATTCAAACATATTATGTAATAAGACATTTTGAAGCACTCTCTAGTGCAGGGGTGCCCAAACTCGGTCCTGGAGGGCCAGTGTCCTGCAGAGTTTAGCTCCAACGTGCCTCAACACACCTGCCGGGAAGTTTCTAGCATGCTCAGTAAGAGCTTGATTAGCTGGTTCAGGTGTGTTTAATTAGGGTTGGAGCTAAACTCTGCAGGACACCGGCCCTCCAGGACCGAGTTTGGGCACCCCTGCTCTAATGTATGCCAGTGATAAAGAATGATTACTGTATTATATACCATGATATTTACACGGTACTCCAATTACAACTACAAGTTCAAAAATAGTATCACCATGATACACAAAGTAAAAATGGTATTGTTTGTGATTTTAGTACCGTACTGTGATTAACATCATATTTATAATTTTTATCAGATATGCAATGATATTGATGAGTGCCAGATAGATAACGGTGGCTGCACACCCAATTCATACTGCCATAACACAGTGGTAAGACTACAACTATCCTAGTTTACCCATTGTACTAATGTGGCCAGTGGCAGGTACAGTAAATATAGTTTAAATGTGAAACTTGCTTTCTTGTAGGGTGCGTTTCACTGTGGGATCTGCAAGACTGGATTCACGGGTGACCAGAATAGTGGCTGCATAAGTACTGGCCTGGACCCTGCTCCTCTAACTGACAGGCTGTGTGGGAACGGCCAGCCAAATCCATGTGACGTCAACGCAGAGTGTGTTGTGGAGAGAGATGGGAGCATCAGCTGTGCGGTGAGACGTCAAGCATTCACACAGATGTTTTGTCTACTTGTGCATTTCAAGAAAACATAAAGAGATGTTGGTGACTTTCTATGCCATTCTTTTGAGCCAGGACACAGCTTTCTCAGCTGACATCTTTGTTGCTTTTAGTGCAAAATTGGCTGGGCAGGAAATGGCTACGTCTGTGGAAAGGACACAGACATTGACGCTTATCCAGATAAGAAACTTCAGTGCAGAGATGGAACCTGCAAGAAGGTGATATTCACGTGACCTGTTATTTTTGTTAGAAGTTTAGTTTATTAGCACTAGTTAACACATTAGATATCATGAACTGACAATGAACAACATTCTCTTCATTTATCAGTCGAGGTCATTTTTACAAATATACATTTCCACAAAAGTTTGGGTTCAGTTATACAATAAAAACAGTAATATTGTTAAAGATTACTATTCTTTACAATTGCATTACAAATCTTACTGACCCCAAACCTTTGAATGATAGTGTTTATTTTCATGTTCATTCATAAATTAATAACATTTACACAACTTGAAATTGTTAATATCATTTTAATTACTATGTTAAACTTAACAGTAATCAAGATTAAAGGGTTAGTTCACCCGAAAATGAAAATTCCGTCATTAATTACTCACCCTCATGTCATTCCAAACCCATAAGACCTTCCTGCAGAGTTTAGCTCCAACGTGCCTCAACACACCTGCCGGGAAGTTTCTAGCATGCTCAGTAAGAGCTTGATTAGCTGGTTCAGGTGTGTTTAATTAGGGTTGGAGCTAAACTCTGCAGGACACCGGCCCTCCAGGACCGAGTTTGGGCACCCCTGCTCTAATGTATGCCAGTGATAAAGAATGATTACTGTATTATATACCATGATATTTACACGGTACTCCAATTACAACTACAAGTTCAAAAATAGTATCACCATGATACACAAAGTAAAAATGGTATTGTTTGTGATTTTAGTACCGTACTGTGATTAACATCATATTTATAATTTTTATCAGATATGCAATGATATTGATGAGTGCCAGATAGATAACGGTGGCTGCACACCCAATTCATACTGCCATAACACAGTGGTAAGACTACAACTATCCTAGTTTACCCATTGTACTAATGTGGCCAGTGGCAGGTACAGTAAATATAGTTTAAATGTGAAACTTGCTTTCTTGTAGGGTGCGTTTCACTGTGGGATCTGCAAGACTGGATTCACGGGTGACCAGAATAGTGGCTGCATAAGTACTGGCCTGGACCCTGCTCCTCTAACTGACAGGCTGTGTGGGAACGGCCAGCCAAATCCATGTGACGTCAACGCAGAGTGTGTTGTGGAGAGAGATGGGAGCATCAGCTGTGCGGTGAGACGTCAAGCATTCACACAGATGTTTTGTCTACTTGTGCATTTCAAGAAAACATAAAGAGATGTTGGTGACTTTCTATGCCATTCTTTTGAGCCAGGACACAGCTTTCTCAGCTGACATCTTTGTTGCTTTTAGTGCAAAATTGGCTGGGCAGGAAATGGCTACGTCTGTGGAAAGGACACAGACATTGACGCTTATCCAGATAAGAAACTTCAGTGCAGAGATGGAACCTGCAAGAAGGTGATATTCACGTGACCTGTTATTTTTGTTAGAAGTTTAGTTTATTAGCACTAGTTAACACATTAGATATCATGAACTGACAATGAACAACATTCTCTTCATTTATCAGTCGAGGTCATTTTTACAAATATACATTTCCACAAAAGTTTGGGTTCAGTTATACAATAAAAACAGTAATATTGTTAAAGATTACTATTCTTTACAATTGCATTACAAATCTTACTGACCCCAAACCTTTGAATGATAGTGTTTATTTTCATGTTCATTCATAAATTAATAACATTTACACAACTTGAAATTGTTAATATCATTTTAATTACTATGTTAAACTTAACAGTAATCAAGATTAAAGGGTTAGTTCACCCGAAAATGAAAATTCCGTCATTAATTACTCACCCTCATGTCATTCCAAACCCATAAGACCTTCGTTCATCTTCGGAACACAAAGAAAGATATTTTTGATGAAATCCAAGAGCTGTCTGACCCTCCTAAGAGAGCAATGCAACTGAAATGTTCCCAGACCCAGAAACATAGTAAGGACATCGATAAAATAGTTTATGTGGCATCAGTGGTTCAACCGCAATTGTACGAAGCTACAAGAATATTTTTGTGTGCAAAGAAAACAAAAATAACAATTTTATTCAACAATTTCTTCTCCTCCAAATGACAATCTTCTGCCAGTATTCTCGTAGCTTCATAAAATTACGGTTGAACCACTGGAACATTTCAGTTACATTGCCATCTATGGAGGGTCAGAAAGCTCTCGGATTTCATCAAAAATATCTTAATTTGTGTTCTGAAGATGATCGTCACGGGTTTGGAACGACATGATGGAATTTTCATTTTTGGGTGAACTAACCCTTTAAGAACTAAAGAATAATTTATGTTTTTGCTGTTGTATTAAGTAATGTTAACAAACTAAATCTTATTGTAAAGTGATACCAGATTATTTTACTTTTCATTTTTTTAGGATAACTGCATGTTTGTTCCAAACTCGGGCCAAGAAGACGCAGACAGAGATGGGAAGGGAGATGCCTGTGATGAGGATGCAGACAGTGATGGCATCTTCAATGATCAGGTCCAGATTAATCAACATTAGATCATGATTTGATGAACTGAGAAGCTCCCTTCAATGTCAGTGCTTGCATGACTGTTTTCCTACAGGACAACTGCTGGTTGGCTCCTAACATAGACCAGAAGAACAGTGATAAAGATCTCCATGGTGATGCTTGTGATAATTGCGTAAATGTGGAGAACCCGGACCAGCGGGACACAGACAAAGACGGACTGGGAGATGCCTGTGATGATGACATAGACGGGGATGGTAATTGAATTCAGGTCTTATTTTGTCAAAAATCAACTTCACAATTTTTGCACACATTTTTCCAATCTCTGCTAGTGTTCCATCTGCTCTGCGGCTGCTGTGTATTTTATTTAGTTGCAGAAATGGGGTGTTAGGTTTTAAATATCCTTTTCACCCTTGGGCCTGTTTTTTATCAGGATTTTCCTGTGCTTAGCTCCTTTTATGAGGAAAAACAGAAGCTTCTGTGTTTTAAAGCTCAAATTAGAGCGCTCTTTAGCCTGCACAGGTCATGTAAAACTGAAGTGACCTGTAGGGATATTAACAGCTTCTACGGCACCACACTGATCATTTTCTTTCAAATCGACAATTATTTGTTCCAGTCTGAAAAGTGTAAAATAGCGTCCATGCAGCGCTTGACATTTACGGTCTGTTCATCAAGGCAGAAATCCAGACACTTGACTTGATACTTTAGAGCTTGGTCATGTCTCCTTTGAGCAACCACATTTCCACCAAGAACCTGCGCCAAGAGCTGCTGACACGTGGAAACTATTCCACAGAAGTCTTTCCGAAACTTGTTAAAGATTACTATTCTTTACAATTGCATTACAAATCTTACTGACCCCAAACCTTTGAATGATAGTGTTTATTTTCATGTTCATTCATAAATTAATAACATTTACACAACTTGAAATTGTTAATATCATTTTAATTACTATGTTAAACTTAACAGTAATCAAGATTAAAGGGTTAGTTCACCCGAAAATGAAAATTCCGTCATTAATTACTCACCCTCATGTCATTCCAAACCCATAAGACCTTCGTTCATCTTCGGAACACAAAGAAAGATATTTTTGATGAAATCCAAGAGCTGTCTGACCCTCCTAAGAGAGCAATGCAACTGAAATGTTCCCAGACCCAGAAACATAGTAAGGACATCGATAAAATAGTTTATGTGGCATCAGTGGTTCAACCGCAATTGTACGAAGCTACAAGAATATTTTTGTGTGCAAAGAAAACAAAAATAACAATTTTATTCAACAATTTCTTCTCCTCCAAATGACAATCTTCTGCCAGTATTCTCGTAGCTTCATAAAATTACGGTTGAACCACTGGAACATTTCAGTTACATTGCCATCTATGGAGGGTCAGAAAGCTCTCGGATTTCATCAAAAATATCTTAATTTGTGTTCTGAAGATGATCGTCACGGGTTTGGAACGACATGATGGAATTTTCATTTTTGGGTGAACTAACCCTTTAAGAACTAAAGAATAATTTATGTTTTTGCTGTTGTATTAAGTAATGTTAACAAACTAAATCTTATTGTAAAGTGATACCAGATTATTTTACTTTTCATTTTTTTAGGATAACTGCATGTTTGTTCCAAACTCGGGCCAAGAAGACGCAGACAGAGATGGGAAGGGAGATGCCTGTGATGAGGATGCAGACAGTGATGGCATCTTCAATGATCAGGTCCAGATTAATCAACATTAGATCATGATTTGATGAACTGAGAAGCTCCCTTCAATGTCAGTGCTTGCATGACTGTTTTCCTACAGGACAACTGCTGGTTGGCTCCTAACATAGACCAGAAGAACAGTGATAAAGATCTCCATGGTGATGCTTGTGATAATTGCGTAAATGTGGAGAACCCGGACCAGCGGGACACAGACAAAGACGGACTGGGAGATGCCTGTGATGATGACATAGACGGGGATGGTAATTGAATTCAGGTCTTATTTTGTCAAAAATCAACTTCACAATTTTTGCACACATTTTTCCAATCTCTGCTAGTGTTCCATCTGCTCTGCGGCTGCTGTGTATTTTATTTAGTTGCAGAAATGGGGTGTTAGGTTTTAAATATCCTTTTCACCCTTGGGCCTGTTTTTTATCAGGATTTTCCTGTGCTTAGCTCCTTTTATGAGGAAAAACAGAAGCTTCTGTGTTTTAAAGCTCAAATTAGAGCGCTCTTTAGCCTGCACAGGTCATGTAAAACTGAAGTGACCTGTAGGGATATTAACAGCTTCTACGGCACCACACTGATCATTTTCTTTCAAATCGACAATTATTTGTTCCAGTCTGAAAAGTGTAAAATAGCGTCCATGCAGCGCTTGACATTTACGGTCTGTTCATCAAGGCAGAAATCCAGACACTTGACTTGATACTTTAGAGCTTGGTCATGTCTCCTTTGAGCAACCACATTTCCACCAAGAACCTGCGCCAAGAGCTGCTGACACGTGGAAACTATTCCACAGAAGTCTTTCCGAAACACCGCCACCTTGTGACATGACCCGACAAACTGCACACAAAGACATCACTGTATAACACCGCAAACACCGCAGTGCATTTCTCCTGATGGAGTTTGCTCGATTCAGTGACATTTTAGACAGTATACCTCTGTATAATACTTTCATTTATACCACTGGTGCTCTGGCTCTATACTCTGGCTCTGACTCTAGTGATGAATCACTGAATGCATCCATGTACATTCTCTACTTCTGATAGGTTTGAAGAACATCCTGGATAACTGTCAGAGGGTTCCCAACCCTGACCAGAAGGACAAAGATAATGACGGTGTTGGTGATGCATGTGACAGCTGCCCTGAGGTGCCAAACCCCAACCAGGTGCCAAACAACGTTATTACTGCCTGCTCCTGAATTCTATTCTATTCTGTGTATTTTTAATAACATAACTTTTTCGTGTCATCTAGTTTTTAAACCTAAATTTGAACCTAATTTAAATAGATAGTTTTAGTGCTTTAGTTTTTAAAAATCACTGTTTCTTGAAAACTGCTTTTCTGCCTCTGTTTTAGGGAGTCAAATTATTTAGGCATTTTATCAACTGTTTATCTCAAAATTAGTAGTTATCCATGTTTTAAACAAGGGTTATTATAGTTAACAAACTAAAACCACAAAACATTTTATTTATTTATTTACATTTAGTTTAACTTGATGTACAAAAGGGGTAAATAAATCTAACTATATAGACACGTTTGAAAAATAATAACAAAATAATCATAAAAATGACAAAAACATTCACAAAAATGATTAAAACTTTACTGAAATTTTTTTAAATTAAAAATATAAAAATAATAACTAATTCAAAAATATGAATAAAAACTATAATAGTACCTCAATAATGCAAAAAAAATACTTTTTTTCATACTGCCTAGCATCACAACATTGAGTTTTTAGTGAGATTTATTTACACAAAATAGCATCTTACCATACTGGCAGAATCACTCTTATCACTGTACATATCCAAAAACCATCAAACAATGCTGACCAATCTAGATAAACAATATTAAACGAGCAAGAGTACTGTTGTCCCTAAATATCACTGGCTCATTGCCTGCTAATATTCACAAAACAACACGATTCTGAGTTGCTTTGATTCTGAGAACAGTTCAGTGAATAAACAATATAAACAATAAAAAACTGTTTAGTTACAAACAATAATTAAATTAATATACACAAAATTGACAGCTATTTTGTCTTCTTTTTTTTTTGCTTCACCAACGAAAACAGTTAGAGAAAACAAATCCAAAGCAGAAACAACCTCTCGTGACTCTGAGCAACACACAGAATCGGTTGAGTGAATGATTCAATGATTCACTCATCCGGTCCGGAATGAATCAACGTTTTGAGTGAAACTGTTGAATGAAAGATTCAGTCACCAAACAGTCACTTGCTGCCACCTACTGGTGCAAATACAAACAAAGGAAGCTATCCAAACAAGTCCCTGTGCTGTTAAGTTCCTATATCAGCACTCTTTTAAGGCCTCTTGTCCAGATTCAGGGAAACAAACTGTTGTATAATGTGTATTTAGTATATTTTGTATGTTAAATATGTCATTTTCATTATTACTATTTTTAACCTGTCTTCTGTTTTCTTTCAATCAGTCTGATGTTGACGATGATCTTGTTGGAGACACTTGTGACACAAACATTGACAGGTAGAGTCTGATTTTTTACCTTTCTCTTTGACGGTCAATATAAAACAAGTTTATAACGTAGGTCTTTTGTTCCAGTGATGGAGATGGTCATCAGAACACCAAAGACAACTGCCCCAACATCATCAACAGCGCACAGCTGGACACTGATAAGGACGGACTTGGAGACGAGTGTGATGATGACGATGATAATGATGGCATTTTGGATGATAAAGATAATTGTAGACTGGTGTCAAACCCAGACCAAAAGGATGAAAACAGTACGCACAGCAACATTTGTTTAGTAGGATGTCATAAGTTGTTCAATGAATCAAGACAAATGTTTTAGTTTACATTTTTTTAATGCTAATACAAGGACATTTGTGTTTTAAAGTGTAACTTAAGTGTCCAAATATTGTTCATAATGTGCCTCACAAATCTATAAATCAGACCACTGATAAAAAGAGAAATAAGCAAACCGTTTTTTTTTTTCTCGCTCTTCTTCTTTGTCAGATGATGGGGTGGGTGATGACTGCGCTGGAGACTTTGACAAAGATCATGTGATAGACAGAATCGACACCTGCCCTGAGAATGCAGAGATCACTTTGACTGATTTCAGAGCCTATCAGACTGTGGTTCTGGATCCAGAGGGAGAGGCTCAGATTGACCCCAACTGGGTTGTTCTTAATCAGGGAATGGAGATTGTCCAAACCATGAATAGTGACCCAGGACTAGCTGTTGGTATGTTTATGTGACCCACACCATTCAAATCATCTTGAGTATTTCCACGGTGAAAAGACCAGCTAAACCAGCACCAATCCAGCATAAACCAGCCTGGAAATTCATACTGGTCTTAATTGGTCTTTTAAGTAAAGCTATGTTGTTTTCTCTTAAAGGGATAGTTCACCCAAAAATGAAAATTCTGTCATCAATTGCTCACCCTCATCATGTCGTTCCAAACCTGTAAGATATTTGTTCATCTTCGGAACACAATTTAAGATATATTTGATGAAATCTGAGAGCTTTCTGACACTGCATAGACAGCAGTGCAACTACCGTGTTTAAGGCCAGAAAGGTAGTAAGGAAATCATTCAAATAGTCCATGTGACATCAGTGGTTCAACCTTAATTTTATGAAGGTACAGGAATACTTTTTGTGCACAAATAATTCCTTTTTGGGTGAGCTCTTTTGGGTACTCTACTCAAAAATGAAAGAATTCCCTCATCAGTTACTGATTTTACGTTGTACCAGATTTATATGACTTTCTTCTTTGAAACACAAATTTCTGTAAGATAATATAATTCAAGTGGATGGGACCCTCAAAGTTGATGCTTCAAAAACCACACAAAACAAAAGCAATGGTAATCCATGCAACCACAGTGGATGAATCAGCGTCTTCTGAAGCAAATTTATAGTTTAAAAAAGTTTAAAATATGACTATTTTTCACACCCATCGTTTCGCTTCAGAAGACATTAAACTGGGGTTACTTTTGTGTTTGTTTTGCATGTTTTTGAAGCAGCAGCTTTTCGTTTACTGTCCACTTGCATTATATGGACTCTCACAGATGTATTCATTTTCTAAAAATCTTCATTTTCACACAAGACAGAAAGTCAAATACATCTAGGATGGCATGAGAGTGAATAAATGATGAGAGAATTTACTTTTTTTGAGTATCTAATTTCTGTACGAGTTTGGTTAAATCATGGTTGAAACATGAGCTTTAGTATTTTGTTTTTAAATGAAAATCTGGCCAAAATGTGACAATCTTGCCACCACAAACAGGGTACACAGCATTCAGTGGCGTGGACTTTGAGGGCACCTTCCACGTGAATACAGTGACCGATGATGACTATGCAGGCTTCATCTTCGGCTACCAGGATTCCTCCAGCTTCTATGTGGTGATGTGGAAGCAGACGGAGCAGACGTACTGGCAGGCCGTGCCCTTCAGAGCCGTGGCTGAGCCTGGCATTCAGCTTAAGGTCCCAGCGCTCTTCATCTCTATTACTGTCTGCTTTTATCATTACTGCTGCTCCACGGAGCCCTCGGCGAATATAGAAATGTGGCTGTGGCTAAAATCTGAAGCGTGCAAAATCACTTAACGGATGTTATAGCTATAGCCAAATAGTTATTTTGATAGATTTGATTATTCAATTTAAATAATAAACACACAGACATGAATCAATATATTTGCATTTCTAGGCTGTGAAGTCTAAAACCGGGCCAGGGGAGTTCCTGAGGAATTCTCTGTGGCACACTGGAGACACAAACGATCAAGTGCGCATGCTGTGGAAAGACCTTCGTAATGTGGGCTGGAAGGACAAGGTGTCCTACCGCTGGAATCTGATGCACAGGCCCCAAGTGGGATACATCAGGTCAGACGCCGAAAATACTGGAGAATTCAGACTTTACTAGATTTGGATGTGAGAAACGTGTTAGTGGTGTTTCTCTGTTTTGGCACAGAGTAAAGTTCTATGAAGGTACCGACTTGGTTGCAGACTCTGGAGTGGTTACTGACACCAGTATGAGAGGAGGCCGTCTTGGAGTGTTCTGCTTTTCCCAGGAAAACATCATCTGGTCCAATCTGAGATACCGCTGTAATGGTGAGTGCAGTGCTTGAACAATGCATTCTTATTCATTTCAGTGTGTATCTTAATATACATTTTATGACATTTACAGACACAATCCCGGAAGACTATACAGAACAAGCCCAGCAGTAATGAAACGAAGATGAAATGAAACTGGAGAGCACTACTTGTGATATGACTGATGTTTTGGGTACTCATATTTCCAGTAAAACACCATTTACTGACTTCTGCATTCAAGACGAATCCAGTTTTATAGTTATGCTGAATTTAGACTTCTGTAATATTCACTGCATAAAAATGCAGTTCAGCAGGAAAGAGCAAAGCCTCTGTGCTACTAAAAACTCACTAATTGTTTTAATATTAATAAACTGAACAAATACATTTAAATTGTCAAGTTTTGTGCTTGAACTTGGTGGAGAATGTCATACACTTGTAATCTTACAGTGATAGTTTAAATAAAAAATTTAAAAATAAAACAACCCAAAAAGCTGTGTTGCTCCAAAAAATATATAAAAATTAAGATAAAAGAAAAGAAAAGAAAAAAAAGTTTGGGGTCAGTATAAATGTTTTCAGCATTCCCATCATAGGAATAAATTAATATATATTTAAAATGAAAAGTTAATTTAAAATTTGATTAAATGAATTCCTTGGTGAGCATAAGAGACTTCTTTCAAAAACTTTATTAAAGTACAATGAAAAAAGAAAGAAAAAAATAGAAAAGCAAACATTAAAATGCTCCATACAACTTGTCCTGTATATTGGAAGCCTTTTGTGAGGCGTTGCTTGAGAAACCGGTGACTGATGTTTAACATTGACTGGTTTTATTTTGCAAGCCCCATGAAGGTTGTTTCACCATAAATCACACCTCTAATTTTATACACAATTAAGTCTCATTTTCATATAGTATACGTGTTAGCTATTACTGTTATAATTTGTTAACTACAAATTACAAAACTTCTATATATTAAAGGGGTCATATGATGCGATTTCAAGTTTTCCTTTCTCTTTGGAGTGTTACAAGCTCTTGGTGCATAAAGAAGATCTGTAAAGCTGCAAAGACTAAAGTCTCAAATCCAAAGAGATATTCTTTATAAAAGTTAAGAGTCAGCCACACCTACCTAAAATGGCTCATTCTAACACGCCCCCACATGTCTACGTCACGATGTGGGAAGATTTGCATAATGCCGCCCAAATGTTCACGCAAAGAAAGAAGATGGCGTAACTTTTATTCTCGCTGTTGTATTGTTGCCGCCGCCGCCATGTCGTGAAGGCGCTGTGTGCTTCGTTGTGAAAGCGAAACTACTTTGTTTGGTCTTCCAAAAGAGGACGATATCGCTTCGTCATGCCTGGAGCTGATCCGTGCTGGTCGCTGAGGAACTACTTCAATTTTGCGCTGTGGATCGCCGGATCGGCTTTCACCGTGGAGGAAGCCAGCCCGGGGTCGTCACATGTGGTTGCCGCAAGCATCACAATATGGTAAAGGACGTAACATTTCCATCACACACTTGAGGTATTCGGCCAATCACAGCACACCTCGCTTTATCAGACCGATGAGCATTTCAGAAAGGCGGGGCATAGAGGATAATGTACAGTATGTGGAAAATAATGTGTTTTTTAAACTTTAAACCGCATAAACATTTCATTACACCAAATAATGTTCTTTTTAGCAGCATCATATGACCCCTTTAAAACATTAAATAATGTAATAGACAACACCATTTTATTAATTTGTCTTTTTTATTGAAAGAACTGGCAATATCAATAAAAACACTAAAAAGAATATTGATCAGCAATTAAACTCATATGACTTCCTTTCATGGAATGTATTGAAATGATGGGAAAAAAGTAAATAATAATAATAAAGAAAAATCAATGCATATAAATGAGGACAAGAGTTGTTTGTAAACTTACTGTACATATTTTTGGATTGTAATGTCTTCATGCAAAATGAGTGAAACAACACAAAGCGCAAGATTACATTTTTTGCAACATTATGAGTATATCTAGTTGTCATCTTTACAATGGACTATTTACATAAAGCACATATTGCAATCAAATGTCACCTTTATTTTCAGCATATTTGTAAATAAAGGAAAGTGTAATGTTTAATCCAGACAAACACAGAGTTAAACCAAATACTGAGCATCAAATTGTTTAGAGGTTACATAAACAGTATGCTTATAGCTTAATGCAGTTGTAGCAAGTAGTGTTTAAGGCAAGCATCAATTATTTGAGAATTTTGATTTATATAAAAACATCACCATCACCAGGAATATAAAGACAAGCCAGCTCGAATTCTAATAAGAGAGATTTTGGTTTGTCAAAACATGTAGGACAGCTACAACTGCTACACAGGAAATAACCATAAAAATGTCAAATAATTCCAGTTCTAGATTGTATTTCCTTCATCGACAACACTTCAACACTTTAAGTAGTGTTTAAGGCAAGCATTAATTATTTGAGAATTTTGATTTATATAAAAACATCACCATCACCAGGAATATAAAGACAAACCAGCTCGAATTCTAATAAGAGATTTTGGTTTGTCAAAACATGTAGGACAGCTACAACTGCTACACAGGAAATAACCATAAAAATGTCAAATAATTCCAGTTCTAGATTGTATTTCCTTCATCGACAACACTTCAACACTTTTTTCTACCAGGGAGCATCAGAAGTGCTGCATTATGTCCAATACAGGCAGCTCCTGTAAACTTAAACTGAACACCACAAACACATGCACTTATAGCAACAAAAACCTCTGAAAGATTAAATAGAACAGCTGTAACAATGCTTTTTAAGTATAAAAGATCGTTCTTTGACAAATAACATGCTTGCAAGTCTAGTGCATGAGTTGGAATCAAATATTATAGGACATCCATGGTCTAAAGCACCATTTAAATTGTAACAAAAATCGAAAAATAAGAACGAAAAATCTATAGCTTCAGTGTTGCTGTTGGCCGTATAACTATCTGTGTGGCAGTTTGGGTTTTTGGGGCATAACGATGTGGCCTTGGCTTTGCCCGTCCATTCCAAATCAACATAAAAACATTTACTGGGAATGGCAGTCACATGCGTTCCTTACAATGGTGATTCACTGGAAACAGCATGTGGAATTCATTACTACCTGAGATTTAAGATGAAGCCGAGAGATAGGAAACTTGAGGAATGTTGCGGACTTATTTGGAAATAATGTTTTGGTGTGGTCTTATAAGGAAGTTATTAGGGTGCTTCAATAAATGCAGTAACATCTCATATGAGTACTTTTATTCACATATATGTACAGGGATAATCTTGCACAGTAATTTCTCAGCTGGTTTCGATCATGTTTTCAAGAGTGCAACTGGTGGTATAGTGTTCTAGTTTTGCAAGGCAGCACTTTCCTACCTACTGAGAAGAGATATTTCGATCAAATAAATATGTACATTTACTCAAATAGGAAGTCTTGTTACCTTAGTGAAACACCCTGAAATGAAAAGACCTTTTAAAAAAGGCAGACAAATAAATGAATGAAAATCACAGATGGTTTGTTGATTTGCATAGAATTCTTCAGCTACCAAAATAAAAGTGTAACAAGCAAGACACTTACAGGTGACGTGTGAGCCCGAGTAATGCTTTGTTTTCATACCTTCATGTTATAAGGAAAACAAGAGCCCTACATCAGCATGGGAGTAACCGTAACATGATTTCTGTAACAAATTTTCATGAAAACCTATTTAGAGACATAAAACATAAGCAGCTTTTGAGAAATCAAAAGCCATTACTATACTAAAACTATTAAAACAAATAATTAAAAAAAAACATTAAAAACAAACAAAACACTCTCACACACAAACACACACACAGTAGTTTTAAATGGACAGTGGTGATACTGGATCATGTGTGAAGGGTTTCTAGGCTTGGAATCTCTTTGGGAAGAGCATGGGGACCACCAGGGTCCACATGTACAGAAATAAACAGACCCAACAGGATGCCATCTTGATCCAGAACACTGACCAGCTCCCCTCCAACAGCCTCTCGATCTTTGCGTTCTCATAACTGCAGAGAGATAGGATTATGTGCATATTACACTTAAAAATGAAAATTCTGTCATTAATTACTCGCCCTCATATACATATATATATATGTGTGTGTGTTCATCTTCTGAACACAAAGTAAGATATTTTTGATGAAATCTGAGAGCTTTATGATCCTGCATAGACAGCAATGCAACTGAAATGTTCAAGGTCTAGAAACGTAGTAAGGACATCGTTAAAATAGTCCATGTGACATCAGTGGTTCAACTGTAATTTTATGAAGCTACGAGAATACTTTTTGTACGCAAAGAAAACAAAAATTACAACTTCATTAAATTCTTCTCTTCTGTGTCATTCTCCGCTGTGCATTCACGAGAATATCTTAATTTGTGTTCCGAAGATGAACGAAGGTCTTACAGGTTTGGAACGACATGAGGGTGAGTAACTAATGACGGAATTTTCATTTTTGGGTGAAATACCCCTTTAAAGCACGACGACCTCTGAGCTTCTGCTGTTAACAATAACAGTAACAAACAAGAATACTGCAGTAATAAAATACAATTAAAAATAATACAATTAAATGACTACAATAGTAAAAATACTAGTATTATTTTATATAAATTATACTATAAAAAAATAAAACTTTAAACTTTAATTCAGACTAAAATGGAGTTTACATTTTTTATATATATGCACATAATATATATATATATATATATATATATATATATATATACACTCAAATAAGCAATAAGACAATGTAACAGCTGGCCTGAGACATTTGAAAATAAGAAATGTTTGTGTTGTTGCTATATACTTACTGAAACCAGTTGGTTACAGTCATCATGACGTAGAGGGAGCCGAGAAAGAAAACAAAATGGAAATAGCAGTAGCTGTAGATTGTGCCGTCTCTCTCATCATACTTCACATTCTGCCCTCCAGCAGTCTTCTCATCATCATAGTCCTCTGGAAAATATAAAAAAATCATCCGTTTTAAGAAACTGTAGTACTTCTTCTTGACCACCAGGAGGCTCCATCTACCTTTTTTCAAGTGTCTAAATGAATCCAAATTAACGTCAAAAATATGTTATTCCTCTAACATTTAAGTTTGAAATCGTTGTCCTAAAATACTAGAGGAGGTGTTGGTTGAAATAAGTGTCTTACCTGTATCGTCAACACAGCAGAAGCAACAGCGTGCTCTCTGAAAAGAAAGAAGAAGAGTGATTTATGATATAGTTTGATGTAATGTAAAACACAGCAGAGAGAGAACATGGCAAATGTTAATCCAAATTAACGTCAAAAATATGTTATTCCTCTAACATTTAAGTTTGAAATCGTTGTCCTAAAATACTAGAGGTGTTGGTTGAAATAAGTGTCTTACCTGTATCGTCAACACAGCAGAAGCAACAGCGTGCTCTCTGAAAAGAAAGAAGAAGAGTGATTTATGATATAGTTTGATGTAATGTAAAACACAGCAGAGAGAGAACATGGCAAATGTTCACCTCATTTTCAGGCATATCGTTCCTGTACACCTGCAATGCTGTTGAGCTCCTCTTGGTGGTGGAGATCAAACTGAAGGAAGGAAGAGTATTTTTTATGTTAACTCAAAAGGCATCAGACACTCGGGGCAGTGTTCTTTTTTAACCATCAAATGTAAAAGCAGAGCACTCCCTAAAACTCTTCAAAATGCCACCAGATGAAAAAAATAAGTCACTTTTTCTGCTCCAAAGAAATATGGCATAAACATTTCGATGCAAGACACAACAATGAATCACCGGTCTGACAACTAACACATACGTGTGTAAATATGGCTTTGGTGGAGAGGAGTGGCTCTAAAGTGAGAGCTTCAGCAGACATGTCTGCAGTTAATGAGAAACACATGCGAGTTCACGTCTTCACAGTATGAGAGCTTCTAATCTTCACTCCCTTCCTACCAAACTACCTGCTTTTAAATCCAAATGAACATCTTGTCATAACCAGATAATTACATGTTTCCACTCCTCCCAGGATCATTTTTGGGATCACCCATTTAAATAATATGTTATGGGGACTTGCATCCAGGCCAAGAATATCCCAGCTTATTTAAAGGGATCGTTCACCCAAAAATCATGCCTTTTCAAACTGTATTATGTTTTCTTCAGTGGAATAAAATAAATGGCTTACTTACACAAATGAACAATACTTTTGAAGATTTTTTTTTTTTTGTGAATTATGGCCGAGGGGATGATTTCCAGAAATTAACATTTTAAAGGAATAGTTCACCCATAAATTAAAAAAAGAAATGAATGAATAAATAAAAAAATTAGCATTAAATATTAGGGTGCCATCAGAATGAGAGTTTTAAAAACATCACAATAATACACAAGTGAAGTGAAAAGCTGCATGTTTGTAAGAAACAAATCCATTATTAGGATGTTTTTCACTTTAAAATACGAATCCTCGATCCATACTATTGCTTAATTCAGTGAAAAATTTGTCTTGTCTGAATCAGGAGAGAAATATGCATAGATTAAGTGACACTTATGGCTCGTTTCCACCGAGCGGTACGGTTCAGTACAGTACGGTACGGTACGCAATTATGTCCGTTTCCATTGTCAGAAGTTGTGAATGGTACCAAAATAGCGTACCGTACCATACCACTTTTTTGGTACCCTTCCGTTGGGGTAACTAGCACAGCAAAGGGTACCAAAAGGGTGGAGCTGAACTCACTGCAGAACGTTGATTGGTTGACTAGAATCGTCACTTTTGCGTGATGCAAGGGGATAAAGCTTCGCCTTCACTCGTTCCGCTCTGCTGTCCATGAGTGTTGGGCTTATTTACATCAGAGTGCGCAAACACAAAAAAATATAACAGTGTATTTTATATTTGCATATTTTCACACTGACAATAGCCGTTTCTCAATATGCGCTCTTTTCTGTTCTTGTGGTCTTGTGAAACGTCCTTAGTTATCGACCGATATTGATATTTTATAACCGATACCTAGACTTGTGCCGGTATTCGGTAATGCGATATATCACGGTAATGAATATGCACGATATTGTTATCGTGGGCACTTCTAAATACCGTGAATAATTATATATTACAAATTATTCAGAATTTTGAATGCATTTTAAGAATACTTTTCCCATCAACTGGTCAGAATGCACAACACCGCTGTATGCTGCGTGAAAGAAGCCTGTAAACAAAGCAGCTGCACTACTTTCTGTTTCTGAAATGATTTAAACAGCCATTCAGATTTGTGTATTTGCTATGATGTTCATCACAGCGCCAAATACTTAAATATTTAGACTTAATAGGCTATTTATTTTCAAACTTTTTTACATTTTAATCTGGACTACAACATACTCTAGATATTGTTTGAAAGTGTTTTGATTCTTTATTGTTCGGTCACACTTTACATTAGGGCTTCATTAGTTAACAAACTGCCAATGAAAAATTCTTCTGAACATTCATTAATCTTAGGTAGTCCAATATTTAATAACAGGTTGTTAAAATTGAAAGTTGCAACTGTGTTATTTAATGAGCTAACATGATCTAAAACTTGTATTTTTTAAACAAAGATTAATAACTTCTGTAGCAA
>NW_015505272.1:892374-896358 GCF_001515645.1 Sinocyclocheilus grahami | reverse complement strand
TATGTCCGTTTCCATTGTCAGAAGTGGTGAATGGTACCAAAATAGCGTACCGTACCATACCACTTTTTTGGTACCCTTCCGTTGGGGTAACTAGCACAGCAAAGGGTACCAAAAGGGTGGAGCTGAACTCACTGCAGAACGTTGATTGGTTGACTAGAATCGTCACTTTTGCGTGATGCAAGGGGATAAAGCTTCGCCTTCACTCGTTCCGCTCTGCTGTCCATGAGTGTTGGGCTTATTTACATCAGAGTGCGCAAACACAAAAAAATATAACAGTGTATTTTATATTTGCATATTTTCACACTGACAATAGCCGTTTCTCAATATGCGCTCTTTTCTGTTCTTGTGGTCTTGTGAAACGTCCTTAGTTATCGACCGATATTGATATTTTATAACCGATACCTAGACTTGTGCCGGTATTCGGTAATGCGATATATCACGGTAATGAATATGCACGATATTGTTATCGTGGGCACTTCTAAATACCGTGAATAATTATATATTACAAATTATTCAGAATTTTGAATGCATTTTAAGAATACTTTTCCCATCAACTGGTCAGAATGCACAACACCGCTGTATGCTGCGTGAAAGAAGCCTGTAAACAAAGCAGCTGCACTACTTTCTGTTTCTGAAATGATTTAAACAGCCATTCAGATTTGTGTATTTGCTATGATGTTCATCACAGCGCCAAATACTTAAATATTTAGACTTAATAGGCTATTTATTTTCAAACTTTTTTACATTTTAATCTGGACTACAACATACTCTAGATATTGTTTGAAAGTGTTTTGATTCTTTATCTAAAACTTGTATTTTTTAAACAAAGATTAATAACTTCTGTAGCAAATGTAGTTATTGCTCATTGTGAATGTTAATGCATTAACTAAGGTTAACTAATGAGGTCTTATTGTAAAGTGATACCTATTGGTCTTTATAGTTCTTTTGCACTTTAATCTGTGTAAAACTTTTAACTTTATACATTTTTCTGTATTGCTTTATTGCATTTAAATGTTCAGTTATTTTTGTTATAAGAAAACAGTTATTAAACCTGTTATACTGTATTATGACAGCACTTTTTAAAATTTCAATATTGTGATAATACCGCATACCATGATAAAAGCATTAGCAATTAATCGCAACATGAAAATTTGATACCAGCATATCCCAACCGATACCGATACCGATACCAATTATTTGCATGTTTATGTGCCCGATAACCGATATGCAGAACCGATATTTATTTACTGTTATAAAGTAAATAAATGACTGAGTGATGTAAGTCCATACTTCACTTTGGTTTTTCCTCCTTTCAGTCATCTTAAAAAAAGTGTTGAAAATTAGCAGTCTTATGTTAAATTTAATCTTCATATTACAACAATAAAAAAACATTTTATTTAAAGCATCAGCAGCAACACTAATATTAACAATAAGCAAAATAATTGTAGAAGGTCTAATGTTTTCAAATGGAGAAAATAAATAAAGGAAAGGAGTCATATCAACTTCATTTTAAACTACAGTTTTAGTAGGTTTATAAGCTGTTTAATAGGCTAAAGAGTGAAGAATAATTCACTGAATAATATTCTCTGGAATATTGAAATGTAACAAACAAAACATTGTATTTTATTGCATTTCTCAACTGGCATGTTATATCTGAATTACTAATGATGTTTTTGTCGTTCTAGATTATGAAATGCCTGCTGACAGCACAGTTTATCTATGCATTTACACAGAACTATACTCAAACTGCGATTGCTCGCGGAGATAATAAATTAATTTCCATAGAGTTGTATCTATTTAGATGTTTATTAGCGAAATAATGATTATATAGTAAATGTTAATACAATTTAGGGGTGTTTTAAACGAGTGAATCTTGTTAAAAGTTACATGCGGTGGTCGTGCTGGAGCATTTCCTGAGCATCAACCACATCAACCCGGTGAGTTAACAGCAATATGAAAGCGGCTTCACGAGACTAATGATGAGCATAGACAACAGACAGAGAATTAAATTTAGCGTTTTTATTTCCAACATGCGCTCATTCATGGCTGTATTATTTAATTAATGCAAAGTTACGTCTTTATTGGAAGAGGACTTGACGGATTATTTTGTGTGACTCCGACTTCATGAGACGATGAGCATATAGACAACAGAGAGAGAATTAAACTCAGCACTTTTTTTTCCAACATGCGCCCATTCATGGTTGCATATTACTTAATTCACGCAAAGTTATGTCTTTATTGGGACAGGACTTGACGGATTATCTTACGTGACTCCGTGAGTTTGTCTCTATTTCTTCGAGCCAAGCTGCATAAACTGCATATCAGGCATTTATGTAATACATCTAATTTATGCATTAATGGCTGTTATGTTAAATAAAGTTTATTAACTACAGTAAATCAAGTACCTGTGCACGCCGTTGTTGTTGTCTTGTTTCCTCTCAGACACGCTGCAATGGTGATCCTTCGCGCGATTCTCAAAACATCCACAAGATGTCGGCGTTTATCGGTGAATCCGATATTACAAAACCGATATCCGATTATTGTAAAATGCTTAAATATCGGGAAAAATATCGGTAAATCGATATATCGGTCGATCTCTAAATGTCATTGCCCAAAAACCTGCATCATTTTCAAAATATTACTGTTATTGTGTCATGAAATGTAGTTTTAAGAGTTCCCTTTCATGGGAATTTCGAACTGCGTCCTCTAGGGGTCGCTATGGGGAATGCCTCGTCGTGACCAGTGTCTGAAGCATACATTGAAAAAACACCAACTCGTTGGCCGGCGACAGCCATGACGTCACTACCGGTGCGACTATAGTATAAATAGGCCCGGGAGCACACATCATTCTCTTCTTCGTCTTCATTGACTGTTTTGTTTGAAGCGTGCATTTCTGTGGTAAGAGCGATCTCTATTTATCTCATTATGGTGAGCACTAGCAAAGCATTTAAGGATGTGTGCATCCGTGTTGACGTTGTTTAACGTCTGATGACACATACAATCTATGCGTTGTTTTGTTTGGGCAAAGAGCACGCACGCAATGTCTCCGAGGGGGAAATCGGCGTGCACTGCGAGCGGTTTTTCCAAGGAAGGAAGAAAAAAAAAAAAAAGGCTCCACTCTCGTTTGTCTCTCTTTTCGGGGAAAGAGGGGCAGCCATCTGCTTCCCGCGATCCAGGACCCACCGCTGCTGAGGCATGGAAGGGAATGAGCTCATGGGGATCGCAGGTGGATCTGGCCGATGAGTTTGAAGGGGGTTTCCCTTTCGTGATCGTCGGCTGTGCACGAGAGTGAGCCACTGGAGGATGATGTTATTTCATTAACATTGTCTGATTCAGGGGCCATTGCTCTGTTGGGATCAGCCCAGCAAAAGCAGCAAATAGCTGAGGAGGGCAAAGAAGCTGATGCTGAGCCTTCCCAATCCTCCTGCCCTGCGCATGATGAGCTTTTGGAAACTATGGATCGTGCCACGGCGAGGCTTTACTTGCCGTGAAGCGGGTGAAGAAAGTGACATCGCAAAATATCTCGATGAACGTTATTTTTCCGGCCATAAACCCTCCACCTCAGGTGAGCCTTCCTTTCGTCCTGTTTTTCATATAAAGATTGAGAAGGAATGGAAGAGGCCGTTTTTTCCTCACGCATCCATCGATTCCAGCATACAAGTTATGCCAACATCGAGGCGATAAGCAAAAGCGGTTATGAGAAGATGCCCCTATAGAGAGACACTGGTCAGCTATCTCTCTATGGGTGAGACATCCTCCAAGACTCCCTTCCTTGACATCTCGCTCGGATGCCAGGGCATACGCAGCAGCAGCAGGTCGGGCTGTCGCTTCATTGCACACGATGGTGATGCTCCAAGCATTTCAGGCTGACCGGCTGAAAGACCGGGATAGAAGTCCAGGTCTGAGCTCGAACAACCCAGGGGTCCTAGCCCGTCTCAGTTTGAAGATCAGAGACTGGCTCAGAAGGCTAGTGTCGCGGCTCAC
>NW_015505272.1:820473-892100 GCF_001515645.1 Sinocyclocheilus grahami | reverse complement strand
CGCCTTGGGCACCACTCCTCCTATGTATCCTCTGGATACCTACTTAACAGGGTGTTGCTACTAAGGGTCTGTTGAGACAGTTCCTTCAGCACATACAAAGAGAAATGTGCGGTAGCCCCTGTGTGACAAGCCAAGACTAGTATGATTCTAGGCTCTTGGTCGTATTCCCTTAAAGGAATCTATTTCTGATTCCAAGCCTTGAGCTCTACCCCGGGCCCAGGAGTCTGGCCCTAACAGGTAAGTATTTTGGGGTATGTAGCCTAGGCCTTTGGCCGTAGGGAATAACGTCACTGACAGCCGTCTAACGTCCCAGGGGCGACTCCCATAGCAATATGGTAGAGTTGGTACTTAGTGCTCGCCATGGTTCTGGCTTGCACTCCCCTCAGCATGGTGGCGTGGGTATACCGTTCCCCATAGCAACCCCTAGAGGACGCAGTTCGAAGTTCCCATGAAAGGGAACATCTCGGGTTACTTATGTAACCATGGTTCCCTGAGTAGGGAACGAGACACTGCATCCTCTAGGTTTCTTGCCATGCTGCGGACGCAAGCTTCAGACGAAGAAGTGAATGATGTGTGCTCCCGGCGCCTATTTATACTATAGTCGCACCGGTAGTGACGTCATTTTTCAATGTATGCTTCAGACACGGGTCACGACAAGGCATTCCCCATAGCGACCCCTAGAGGACGCAGTGTCTCGTTCCCTACTCAGGGAACCATGGTTACATAAGTAACCTGAGACGTTTTTCAGGCGAGAATGTACTTGTTTAAAACTCAAATCTGTGGTTTATTTATAAAAATAGCGCCTTTATTTTTACAAGCAAAAACAGTCGAAAACAGTTCTAAATAAATATGTCCGTGAATTTTGATTTAAGAGGACAACAGGGGGTGTTTTGTTTTCCACTGGAAGAATTATGGACCCACAGATTTGAGCTTTGTGTGGATTACTTGTGGAATATTGTGATGTTTTTATCAGCTGTTTGACTCTCATTCTGATGGCACCCATTCACTGCAGAGGATCCACTGATGAGCAAGTGATGTAATGCTAAATTTCTTCAAAATCTTTTCTGATGAAGAAAGAAACTACATTTTTGATGCCCCGAGGGTAATTTTTGTGGCATCAATTTTAATTTTTGGGCAAACAATTCCTTTTGGTCGGTTTTTCACATAAAACTATTGTATGACTTGGAAAATCTTGGAATATAATGCACAAGTCATATGAACGATAATAGCTTTCATGATACTATCATGGTGCTTTTTATAAAGCAGTTTGGACTGGGCCATCACAACTTCAGAAAACACGATTTTCATTGCTCATACCAAGAATAGAGTATACAGCCAAACAGTATGACCGTGCCAACGCCCGTCACTATGTTCGTGTCGCTTTGCAGTCCTGATTTGTAGGGAAAGACGCAGACAGTGACATTTTTTCCATTTCGCTCCACCACTGAAAGAGAAAGAGCACAGGACGGATTTTAATAAGGGTGTGGGAAATAACTGCACAAGTCTGGTGGGTTGAAATGCATTATTGGGGCTACTATAGCCTCAGTTTACAGCTCCGTCCACACACAAGCTACAGTAGGAGACACTAAGCAAACCACAGACCACACTGTGAGACACACCCAGGACAGGCTGAGAGATGCTGTTTTTGAGTGAGAGACGTACTCACTTTCAACGGGTTTGCTGGCGAGTGCGGAGAAGGTGAGGTACATGACGTAGACGGAGATGATCGCGGACTGCAGCAGACCTGAGGTGGGCTGGACTGTGTGCAGAACAGAACAAAACATCAGATGTGTTGTGTAAAAAGCAGCATATAAACTGATCTGGCCATGTCTGTTTGCGAGTTTATGCTTCATACATCACGCTTCTTTATTAAATTAACTATGTACACTACCATTCAAAAGTTTGAGGTCAGTATGATTTTTTAACGATGGTCTCTTATGCTCACCAAGGCTACATTTGTTTGCACAAAAATACAGTAAAAACAGTAATATTGTGTTTCTTTTACCATTTAAATTATCTTTAGTATTCTAATATATTTTAAAATGTAACTTATTATTGTAAAGGCAAAATTCTAGTCTTCAGTGTCACATCATATACAGTATGTGACCCTGGACCACAAAACCAGTCTTAAGTCGCTGGGGTATATTTGTAGCAATAGGCAACAATACATTGTATGGGTAAAAATTATAAATTTTTCTTTTATGCCAAAAATCATTAGGATATTAAGAAAAGATCATGTTCCATGAAGATATTTTGTAAATTTCCTACCGTAAATATATTAAAACGTAATTTTTGATTAGTAATATGCATTGCTAAGAACTTCATTTAGACAACTTTAAAGGCGATTTTCTCAATATTTAGATTTTTTGGCACCCTCAGATTCCAGATTTTCAAATAATTGTATCTCGGCCAAATATCGTCCTATCTCAACAAACCATACATTAATGGAAAGCTTATTTATTCAGATGATGTTTTATCTTTCTGGTGATGTATAAATCTCAACTTCGGAAAACTGACCATTATGACTGGTTTTGTGGTCCAGGGTCACATATGCAGATTTGGTGCTTGAAGAAACATTTTCTATTATTATCAATGTTGAAAAAAGTTGAGCTGCTTTCCCCCCCCAGAAAGTTCAAAAGAACAATGTATTTTACTTAAATTACTTGCTAAAACTTGCATTTCACCTCAAACTTTGTTCTGTTTAGTGAGAATCCATGATAAAACTCTACTCCTCAACTCTCCAGCTTGCACACACATGGGAAAAGCTCCAGGCACTATGAATAAATTTGTTTGCCTTACATCAAACAAACATCTGTTTGTTAGTATAAAATGTAGGTCAGTGAAGTCTTCGTAAACTCACAGGTCTGAATGCAGGGTGAGATAGCCAGCAGAGACACGACTAAGCAGAGGCCGCCGTTGACACCCAGGAAGAGCTTGTTGAGGAAGCAGGCCTCTGGGTCCGTGTAGAACACGATCATAAACACCAAGGCTCCCACTGCCACGGAGAACAGCACCAGCGTGACCAGAGCCAGCGCTGCATACCAGATTTTATTATACTTTACTCCTGAGCTCCTGTGGAGGGACACAGTGGAGACGGTTCAAAGGAATGCTCTGGGTTCAATACAACTTCAGCTTTTGTGGCATGATGACGGTTACCACAGGAAATAATTTCGTCCCTCTGTCTACCCAAAAATGCAGTTGCAAGAAAATGCATAAACACTCATAGGGATAGGAAAAGAATATAACAAATATAATAAATATAATAAAAAAAAACATAAAAATATAAAAATTATGTTTCTAAACAAAGATTAGACTGGCCTAATGACTTTTATGACATTTCTCAACTTCATTGTCACAATAATATAAACCTTATAAAAAATAAATAAAAGCAACTTTCATGATACATGCAAGGACTCCAGAGAGAGACGTGACTTAACTATCTGTAAAGCACTCTTTTTATAGAAAAAACTACACTAAGCAGAATTTCTGTGCAAATACATAACCTGATGATCTACCTAGACAATTTAGACAACATCTCAAATAATGAACATTAATTCATATGCGTAACTTTTTGGTAGACTTTCACTTTCCAGTTTGTTAACATTAGTTAATACAAAAAGTATCACCAACTAACAATGAACTAGGGCTGCACGATTATGACAAAAATCTTAATTGTCGATTATTCCCTTGAAATAGTAATTGCGATTATTAATTACGATTATCACAATTTACATTTAATGATGTTTATACCACTGTTTGATGCAACTGCATGCCGTATTTTTATATGAAAATAAACAAGCTGAAAACACTTGAAAAACCTTTAGTGCTTTTCTACAGTATTAAGCCTCAAATGTCAAATATACATCGGATTGGTTTCTTCTTTATATTATAAAAAAGTACAAATATGAATGGTATTATAATGTTATACTAAAACCAAAACAATGGAATAACCCTTAAGATAACATGTAGAAAGAATAACATAAGTGGACTTTGAACGATTAGCTGCCGCTTTGAACGATTACGTAATTGTGGAATCCATAATTGTAATTGCGATTAGAAATTTGATTAATTGTGCAGCCCTACAATGAACAATTATTTTTACTGCATTTATTAATCTAGGTTAATGTTCATTTAAAAATATACTATTGTTCATTGTTAATTTATGTTTGTTCATAATATATTACAAAAAGTAAAGTGGTAATACTGTGAAATACAATTACAATTTAAAATAACTGGTTTTTATTTTGATATATTTTAAAAGGTTATTTATTCCTGTGATGGTAAAGATGAAATTGTTAAGAAGTCCTTCAGAAATCATTCTAATGTGCTGATTTGGTGCTCAAGAAATATTTCTTCTTATTATCGATGTTGAAAACACGTGGGCTGCTTAATATTTTTGTGTGAACGAATTTTTCCCCGGATACTTTAATGAATATATATATATATATATATATATATTTTAACAGCATTTTTATTTAAAGCTATTGCGTTAACTGTCGAGTTAGCCTTGTAATCAACCCAGAACATTCCTTTCATGAGCCAAAAGCTCTTCATTGCAGACATTCTATCAGATCCACATCTCAAATCTGGGTAGTGGTAGTCATAGAGAGTTTTGACTATCAACGTAAGGTCTGGTCTACAATCCAACCCAGCCTTCGGGCCAACAGGTAACACAAACAGCCACAAACTTTCTTTTAGGGTAGGGTAAATCTGAAATCAGTTAATACCAAGACCACTGCAATATACAGGTGTGCTCAAAAATATATATGCTTAAAAATGTTTTTGAAATAAGTCTCTTAAATATACAGTAAAAACAGTAATATTGTGAAATATTATTACAATTTAAAGTAAGGGTTTTCTATTTTAATATACGATTTAACATATAAATAACTTTGTAACATTATAAATGTCTTTACTGTCACTTTTGATCAATTTAATGCATCCTTGCTGATAGAAGTATTAATTACTAAGAAAAAGTCTTATTGAACCCAAACTTTTGAATGGTATTGTATATTGCTACTAGGTATCTTGAACAAAAAGTACTTAAGTCATTTAACCAGGTGGTCCGTGGGGGTGCTATCTGATAGGAGTTAGTAGGAGTGTTAGACATCCTGATGTTTTAATTAAAGGCCTATTACTGTTGTGTTCCTCAGCCTGCTTGCAGGATGTTAAACCCAGATTGCCTGTCACTGCAATTAATCAACTGTAACCCACTTGGAAAAAAAGAGCTTCTGTTAGATGTCCAGTTAGTCTCAGTGGTAGATTGCTCTTATCATAAATGTACCATGACTGAGTGAGCAGTGAAGAGTTGTGAAGGCGTGGGGTGAGGGAATGTTTCAGTAACGCACATGAGAAGTGCTGACAGCAGTGACTTCCATCTGCTCGGCAGCCCTCCAGCGTCTGCTTCATTTCAGTGAGGACATACTGTATTTGTTCTTCTATTTCTTTATATATATTTCTACAGAATAAAATTTCTGGATTTTCAGAACTTAAAAATGAATTGAGACTTTGTGTATGTATATATATATATATATATATATATATATATATATATATATATATATATATATATATCGGCAGAAGAGACCATGAGAATACAAGATCTGCTGGAGGAACATCAGAGCTTTCACTTCTCTCACTCTCATCCGTTTGAACATTTCACCTTTTAGACATATTAGATATATATATATATATATATATATATATACACACACATACACCATTCGAAAATTTGGGGTTAAATTTTTTTTTTCTTTTTAACAGAATGAATACTTTTATTCAGCAAGGATGCAATAAACTGATCTAAACTGACAGTAAAGACATTTATAATTTAATATAAATTTATATTTTGCAAAAAATACTTTTAAACTTTCTATTCATTATATATATATACATATATATATATATATATATAAATTTTCGGAGTAAACAAATAAATTAAAAAAACAACTAATTTTATTTAAATTAGCATTTTTATTTACATTACTTTTGAATAATAAAAAGTGTCACCAAAGGGAGGTCAAAATTAGGTTACTTCTTAGAACTGTTCTGTCCCCAATATTTCCTGTATTACAAAACTCCCTGTGACAGTTTTGGACGTTTCTGCTCTTTTATGCTGATGTTTATATTCGTTGACAGAAAGCAAAGAGGAAACTATGATCCACGTTGAGCTCTGCCATGGGTTTCCTGTCCACAAACTGGAGAGCAGCCAAGAACCTCTTACTTTTTCTCTTTCTCCTCTCTGTAATGTCAACAGCACAACACAAAGCCATACTCTACCGCCACAACACACATTCTGTATGCACACACCCCTGAGAAAGCTCTGCTTAAAAATACAAATATGTGCTCTGTCTTACAGTTGAAATGTTTCATGCATTGAAAACTCCCACTGAAACAAAACACTCTGGTTCTTGGAATCTGCCACAGTGCCAGTGACTAAAATAAGTAGCAAGCGCATTAAAACTTTTCCCAAATCTTTCAACCCGGTGTTAAAAAGTCCCCTTCTGCTATAGCAGCACAATGTTAAGACCACCCTGGCTGGCAACTATGCAACCAAACTGACAGTGGAAATGAAAAGCCGCTAGATTACACTAGTCTCCGTTCCCAGACCTAATGATTTCCAGTTGTGGGGATTCAAATTGCATACCAAGCAACAGTTGGATACAATGATGGAAAGTACTAGAGAACTTCTCCAAGAGCCTAATATGTTTTCCACTTGGTGAATGAAAAGAGGGAAGAAAGGAAAAACAGACAGTTATTTGGACAGTGCTAAACTTCAGCTCACCAGTTTTGATTCCATCTGTGGGCAAACTGAACGAGAAGCATCAACTGGATGATGATGAAGAGAAAACCTCCAGCAGCCCCCACATAACGCCAGACTGAAAAAGAGAAAGAGAGAGAGATGAGTCAAAGGTATTTCCCTCTGGCTGGTCCTGTATGACAAAACAAACACTGCTCTCTGCTAAAAGCCAGGAACTGAAAACACATCAGGAAGCACACATCATTTAACGAGACACCAAAGAGCGATAATCGCTTGGACCTGAGCTAATATAAAAGTGTACGTGAACTTTTCTGGCGCACAGAGCACAACTGATTAAATACTTTATTTATGACACCAAACACAAACATGGAGCTATCATAGTACCACTTATCTTGTGCAGTTTTTAAGGTAATGTGTTACAAATAATGCATGAAAGAAATACAATGTTTTAACATGTTGTTTTTAAATGTAACATATATGGCACAAAATGAATATATGAAACATCTGATAAGGGTTATTATAGTTGACTAGAACTAAAACCAATTAAAAACATTTTTGTTACTCGTATAATAATTGTTAACTGAAATAAAATATAACATATAAAACTTTATTGTATTTCAGCCAATTGCCAAAGAAAACGTTTTCAATTTAATTTAGTTTAACTTGATGTACTAAAATAATTAAAACTGATATGAAAATGAATAAAAACTATATACACATACAAAAAACAACAACTATAATACTAAAACTTTTGAATTAAAATGAAAATGAATAAAACAAATTCAAAATATTAATAAAAACTATTAATATTAGTATCTAAATAATACTAAAATAACATTGCATACTATACTATGGAACTGCTGCAGTGCGTTTATGATTGAGATATATTTCCATTAAAACAAGTGTACTAATTCAAGGACAACATCCTCTCTATCACTCAGGATCTTGTGCAACATTCCTCTAAATATGTGTGTAGTCACGAGGTTATTGATACAGGCAGCGGAAGACTCTGTTTGAGTTACTGGAGTCGAAGAACCACACAGAGATGCTCACAGTAGATCAACTCTGTTGCTCTTGGACATATATACCCCAACACCACTGCAGGCTCAAAGTAAAAAGAATACAACTTTCCAGGAATGTCTCAATAAAAAAGTTTCTAAGAAATTTGACAAGCCTCATTAGAGCACATGAAAACAATAGCAATAAATGTAATAAAAAGAGAACAAGCATGTGAAAACTGATCATACTAAACCTTCTAGAAACTTTTCTTGATTTGGTAGAAAAAATCCGCCTGCACAGCAGGCCAGCAAAGCCACAAACTTAAAGAACCAAAACCTGCAACGAAACAGAAGAAACTGTTGATTTAAGACATAATGAATAAGGAAAACGTTTCTCAAACTGGCAGTCTGGCTTTACAATATAACAATATAAGACATGGTTTTTCAAACAGTTTGAAAACAATAGTAAGTGAGTAAAGTAAGTTTAAAAATTAAATAATTGTACTAAAGTTTAAAAGAAATGATTTAAATGCTCTGGGAAATAATATTAATTCAACATAATTGTTAATAAATCAAAACATCGATTTTTCGCAACATATATTGATCCAAAGCAATTTTGTTTCAGTTCAATTCAGTTTTAATCGCAATCAAAATAAAAGTTTGTTTACATACTATATGTGTGCGTGTACTGTTATTATGTATATATTAATACACACATATATGTATATATTTTAACAAATATGTATATATATATATATTTATATTTGTATATAATTGATATTATATATAAATCTAAATATTGTATATAGAAATCTAACATATTTTTCCTTAATATACACATGTAAGTGTGTGTATTTATATATACATGATAAATATACACAGTACACACATATATAGTATGTAAACATAAACTTTTATTTGGAATGTGATTAATCGTTTTGCAGCCCTAATTTATACATCTTAATTAATTGCAGCCTTAGTGAGCATGAGAGACATATTTCAAGCTAAATTAAAAATCCTTCCACCCCAAATATTTACCATGACACATTTCCTACAGTATGTCATTCTGAGATTTTGACTGCATGCTATAGTATATGATTTCCTGTTTATCAATGTTAGTATGTCATCATAGTGTAGTTTCAGGAAGATCTAAATGAGATTTTTATTGAGGCGTGTTATTGTTTTGTGCGTGTTTTTTTTTAAATGCTTGTATAAATGTGCAGAGCAGGATGGAGCTGCATACAACACTGAGTTCAGCCATATACTTCCTTACCCTGCATTTGCATACAACACAAAGATCCAATTATTGCGACATGAAGTGCTCTCATGTGGGGCTAAACCATCCCATTTGTAGGGGTGAAGCTCGTCTCCAAGCGCCATTTCCTCTGGACAGAGCTTTAAATTAATACCTCTATTCAGGGCTTTGGTTGTGGGTGAATAATGGCGCATTAGAAGGGGCGTACAGATAGAGGCAGCAGGCCAAACAATACACGGTGGTCCCTATAGGTCCTGTGAACCTGAGCCCAGAGGGGCCACGGAGCAAAGCAGAGGAGGAACAAGCACTGTTTCCAGTGTAAATAACACTTCAAATGTGTCTGGCTCGACCGCTTACCCGTTGTGAACAGCTGCCCGGCATCCTGTGCTGGTTCGCACATGAATGGTGAACACAAAGAAGAAGAAGAAAAAGCAGGCCATGCCGAAACAGACCTTATACACGGCCGAATAGCCCACTAGAGTACTGCAGTTCTCCCCTGCATTCAGCTTATTACACATTTCGGTGAAGAAAGGAATCTGGGGAGAGCACAAAACAAAAAGAGGAATAAAATTACATTGAGTAACAGAATAGTTACAGTCGCTTCAGGGCAAAACTAAAGTTAAAATGAATCCAAACGGTGAACACACCCTTTCACGCTGGGTGCCAAAAAAGGAACTTAAACAAAAAAAAAACCTTATAATACACACACCTTAAACAGACATTGAAGGCATTACTTTCCATCCATTCAGAAGTCCTAGATTTTATTATTTTTTTTAATTACTGGTAACACTTTACGTAAAAGCCTTTATGTATAATGCATTATAAAAGTAGTTTAAATGCATGAATTATGTCTTGTAATGCACCTTGTAATTCATTGTACAATCTCATGAATAATTGTAACCACAGTTTATGCATTATAACACTTATCGATTCATTGTTACACTATGCATTTTAAATTCGGTTATAATTATTTACAAGATATAATGTATTACAACACATTATAAATAATTATAATACAATACACCTTTTTATTAACCCCTTATATATATATATATATATATATATATATATATATATATATATATATATATATAACATACAAAAAGTTATTTTAAATTGCAATAATATTTAATCATTTAACATTTTAACATTTTTAAAAAATCATGATACCATCACTGTACAATAATAAAAAGTCAGTGGACTGTACCATAAAAATAATAATACAGTGGTGGTAATCAAACATTAAAACAATGCTACTTTTATATGTACAATGGTAAAGAATGATTATATGAATGAATGAAAAATTCATTTTACTGAAAACTACAGTATTACCATTGTATACGTCTAAAAATATTGGGTAACACTTTATTTCGATAGTCCACTTTAGACATTCTATTAACAATAAGTAACTTTGCAACTACATGTCAACTAGCAGTTAGTAGAGTATTAGTAGACTGCCTGCTTAATATTTTCTAACACTTTCCTTGTCAACTTATTCTACTAACCCTAAACCTACCCTAACAGTCTACTCTGAGAGTTAGTAGACATGTAGTTGCAAATGAATGAGAATTAGTTGACATGTAGTTGACATGTAGTTACAAAGTTACTTATAGTTAGTAGAATGTCTAAAGTGGACTATCGAAATAAAGTGTAACCAAATATTGTATTACCATGGTTTCTCTTTGTAAGAGTATTAAAGGGGTCATATGATGCTTTTTTAAAGATCATTATTTTGTGTGTTTGGTGTAACAGAATAAGTTGACATGCTTTAATGTTCAAAAAACACATTATTTTTCAAATACTGTTCATTATTGTGGGTCCTCTATCCCCCGCCTCTCTCAAACGCTTCGTTTTCTACAAAGATGTTAGAACTAGCCATTTTAAGGGGGTGTGGCAGAGTCTTAACTTTGATAAAGAATATCTCTTTGGTTTTGAAACTTTAGTCTTTGCAACTTCAGGGATCTTATCTATTCACGAACAGCTTGTAACACTCCAAAGAGAAAGGAAAACTTGAAATTGCATCATATGACCCCTTTAACAAAGCCAGTCGGATTCTAACAAGTATTTACGGTTCTCTTTTGTGGTTTTGAAGAGAAAGTGGCCACAAACTACAGGGCACTGGTTCCCAACAGTGCACATTATGTAGACCTGCTATAATACTGGGAGGCCCTGCTATTCTTATAACGGACCTTCATGGACCTTCATATAATATAAAGTTATTGAGGTATTCCTCTGTCAGCATTTGCTCTGTCCCTGTGTTGGAACCAAAGACCACCAGGAGAAGATTTTATGTGCTCTTAAATTTGAAACAACTGTTTGTGAAAAACCTTCAACAGCTGTAAATCTTTGTGTCTTGGGCACCTGAGTGACAGTTCTTTTGTGCCTCACTGAGAGGCAGCATTTTTATAACTATGCTGGTCTTTTTTAGCATCTGGGTTTTTTATACTCATGGCATTTACTCAGTAAGCACTCATTGTGGTGCGGAGAGTAAAAAAAGAGCTTGAGCTCACGTTACACTCCCAGAGCCTTTAAGTGTATTTCAACCGCATTCAGTTACTGGTTTTGTATAGTTACAGAAAAACAAAACCCAGCTTCACTGAAAGAGTCATTATATACAGCGTGCAACAATTCCTGTGTTAGATGCTATGATGGAGCATTCATACTTTGTCTTACATTCCTGCAATGCTTTGAAGCAGAAGAGTCGTGTAGCTCTTCTTTATGTTTGTCTGAATAACATGGGCTAGCTGCCTGCAAATAAACCCTTGATCCCTCTATTGACCTTTTCTTTAATGAACAAATGAATGCGTAAATTCTGTTCTTACAAATGCTTCTAATGTACCTTTGCTTTTTGCTATCTGTCCAGGTAGTAGAGGACATAATGTTCTTCTGTTTAGTAACAAAGCATTCATTTATTGAGAAATTAAATAAAAAAATAAAACACTGAAGAAACAGACTTTAGAATGGTGACCTAGTGTTTAGGAGTGTGTCTTGCAACACAAAAGCCTGAGATCTGAATACAAATTTACTTTTTATTTTTAAAATATAATTACAAAAACAGCAAATGTGTCTATTTAACTTCGTCTTATGAACAACCACTCAAATGATATAGCTCTAAGTTTCACAAACCTCAAGTACACAATACTTGCTTCATTTCAAGAAAATGTATATATTATAAAAAGCTGTTGCAAATGTGTCTCTTTAACTTGAGTTCTGTAGGTGAGGAGTCTTTTCTGATCTTTTCCTATAAAGTTTCTGACTGATTCAAACCAATAACTTCTGAGTGGTAAGCCTTTTTGAAAGATTTATTTGAACAAAAATGGCTTATATATGCAGTGCTGTTATCATTAACTAAGACTATTAAAACATTCCTGTTAATTAAAATAATGATTAATTTATTAAATAAAAAAAATAAAATAAACTGAAATAAAACAAACTAAAAAGTACTAAATGAAATACTAAAATTACTGAAACTAATAATTTTTTTAAATAAAACTTTATAGATATATTTTATATGATATAAAAATCAAAAACTAATAAAAATGACATAAACCCACAACAAAATAAAGGAAAAAAAATAATAATAATGGAAAATATATACAAAAATACTTTAAATATTATACTTTGAACAAAAATGGCTTATATATGCAGTGCTATTATCATTAACTAAAATTATTGAAACACATTTCTGTTAATTAAACTAAATAAAAACAATTTTATAAAATAAACTGAAATAAACAAAGTACTAAATTAAATACAAAAATTACTGAAACTAACAAAAAATCATAAAACTATATTTTATATTATATAAAACAAAAAAATATATAAAAAATAAAAATTATAAAAATTATAAAAATGCACAACAAAATTAATGAAAAAATATTAAAAAATACTTTAACAAAAACTATAATATTAAAATAACACTTCATAAAAGTAATTTGCTTGTGAATCTGACTCTACTGGTTAAAGCGTAAAGTGTTTCTACAACAAGATGTTTTTTGTCATTACTCCATAACAAAAGTCAAACTGCAAAATTATAAAATTGAATTTATAAAAATTAAAAAAAAATTCCCGTCTCTAACTCATGGCATCGGTTGAGACAGAAGTCAGGCCCACACAGAATCTGCACCAACACATGTTTTCCATGTCTCTCATTAACAAAGTTAGAAACATATTACATTTACATTTAGTCATTTAGCAGACGCTTTTATCCAAAGCGACTTACAAATGAGGACTAGGGATGCACCGAAATTTAAATTCTTGGCCGAAGCCAAAGCCGAACATAATGAAACACTGGGCCGAAGGCCGAATACGGTTTTTCACATTTTCCCCCCATGTAGGCCTATTTTGCCATTTTTTTTTCACCATTGCATTAATTAAATTGGCAAAATGTGTTCAAATAAAAAATAAATGACAAAACAACAATTAAAAAATATTTACTTAACACTGAACATTTTTTTTTCATTCTAGCAGACATACCAACAAAGCACAATTTAACTTAAAATGAATAAGTTGCTGAGCAGAAAAGACTTCTTTTAAAACATTAGAATATATTACAGATCCCAATTTGAACACCATGTGTGAATGTTATAATAAATGAATTAATAGAGTTGTTGTAGGGTAATTATTATTATCATTATTATTGTCTTACTTTTTTATTTCATTTTACAGAACGACAGTAAAATTACAATACTATTATTTATGAATGTCGCTGGAGTTGTTGCTTTTTCTCTGCTTTTATTTTGGCAGAAACCCGCAGGAAGAACTCAGTGCTTCTTTTTGTTGACAACAGCATGCAGATTTATGAATGATTCTCATTACGAATTTGGGAAGATGTTTGTCGCACCAGGCAGCAACCTCTTCTTCTCATCGGAGACATGTGATGCAGCACTAAACTGTCTCTTGCTGTCGGTGCTTCGTGCTTGTAATGATTTCTGCGTCTTTCTCTGATAGTTTTAAATATGTTCACACTGCCGACATGTTTGCTGCATTAGTGAGTGCCTCTATTTGATCGCGTTAGTCATTGTTCGGTACATATTATTCGGCCGAACACCGAAAGAGATTTGTTTTTGCTATTTTCAATAATTCCGGTTGGCGAATATTCGGTGCACCCCTAATATATATATATATATATATATACAGTGGGTACGGAAAGTATTCAGACCCCCTTAAATTTTTCACTTTTTGTTATATTGCAGCCATTTGCTAAAATCATTTAAGTTATTTTTGTTTCCTCATTAATGTACACACAGCACCCCATATTGACAGAAAAACACAGAATTGTTGACATTTTTGCAGATTTATTAAAAAAGAAAAACTGAAATATCACATGGTCCTAAGTATTCAGACCCTTTGCTCAGTATTTAGTAGAAGCACCCTTTTGATCTAATACAGCCATGAGTCTTTTTGGGAAAGATGCAACAAGTTGTTCACACCTGGATTTGGGGATCCTCTGCCATCCCTCCTTGCAGATCCTCTCCAGTTCGGTCAGGTTGGATGGTAAACGTTGGTGGACAGCAATTTTTAGGTCTCTCCAGAGATGCTCAATTGGGTTTAAGTCAGGGCTCTGGCTGGACTATTCAAGAACAGTCACAGAGTTGTTGTGAAGCCACTCCTTCATTATTTTAGCTGTGTGCTTAGGGTCATTGTCTTGTTGGAAGGTAAACCTTCGGCCCAGTCTGAGGTCCTGAGCACTCTGGAGAAAGTTTTCGTCCAGGATAACCCTGTACTTGGCCGCATTCATCTTTCCCTCAATTGCAACCAGTCGTCCTGTCCCTGCAGCTGAAAAACACCCCAACAGCATGATGCTGCCACCACCATGCTTCACTGTTGAGACTGTATTGGACAGGTGATGAGCAGTGCCTGGTTTTCTCCACACATACCGCTTAGAATTAAGGCCAAAAAGTTCTATCTTGGTCTCATCAGACCAGAGAATCTTATTTCTCACCATCTCACAACTCCATGCGGGCTTTCATGTGTCTTGCACGGAGGAGAGGCTTCCGTCGGGCCACTCTGCCATAAAGCCCCCAGTAGGATTTTGTGATTTGCGCCATACTCTTTCTGCAGCTCTGAGCTTAGACCGATACTCACAGAGAACATCAGATAGAGGCAGAAGAGGTGCTGGAACGAGCTGGCCTGGAAGACAAGGGGCAGACAGTGTCTAAACAAGACGTAAGAGTGGAGCAGAAAGTATCAGTAGCACGGTTAACATCAAGAGATGATAACTGTTCAGGGGAAGGAAGCAAAGATGAAACCATAGCAGATAGCCGGGAGGGTGAGAGAGAGAGCGTAGGTTACGTCGAAAAGTGACATGTGTAGGGGTATGTGTTGTGTCAGGAACCATGTTGAGGTTAAGAGTGAGGAGGAAGTGATCCGAGGTGTGCAGTGGAGTAACGAGCACATGATCAGTGGAGCAGTGTCAATGGATATTATTATTATATAGAATTATTATTATATTAGCATATTACCTGGCCCATTGTGTGTTTATTTATTAATATTTTGACTTAAAAACAACTTGTCTATGCTTTCACTTAGCAATGTGTAGTAATAATTTAAATCAGTAGGCCTACTAGTGTTCTGCATATTTTTGCCCCAACAGCACAGACAATATGAAAGTGTGCAGAACAAATATTTATTTGTTTATTAATAGATAATAATATTTTAGTAATATTTATTATTTTAGTTTTTTTTTTGCAGGAAGGCAGATGCCCAGCAGCAGGCGATGTAATGGGGTGCTGCTGACCTTAGGCCAGATTTAATGGTCTTTGTATATTAGGGAACCTGATACAAAAAAAAATGCAAATGGAGAAGCTCTGAACAAACTCACATGTTCTCGCATTGCTGTTTCCACAGTGGGGGACATCATGATGACACAGGTCACCGTGACCAACATGAAGAAGAGGGCGTACATGAAGCGTGTGGAGGTGGACTGTTTGATCTTGGGACAGCAGCCACAGCACAGGGAGCAGGCAGCCGATCCACAGCAGCAGGCCAGCTGCAGAAAAACAGCACATGAGTGAGCGGGACACATGCAAGTGCTTGACGATAACAGTTCACAAACCATTACAATGATTTACAATTAAACAAATGGATATTAAAGCACATCTGAACATTTAAAAGAATAAAATATGCCAATTAAAGTGTTACTGTAAACCAAGGCAAAGACAACACAATCTTTTTAAGATTAAGTAATATATACTTTTCAGCTGAAATAAACCAATACAAGTCTATAATGTACTGTGAAACTGAACAAATGCATTGAGGGGACTGTGAACATCTTATTGGTCATCATCCCCTTTAGCAACACAAATGCCTCATTCCTATTGGCTGTAAGCAATAGTAGAGCAGGGCTGTTACTATGAGGCAACTTGATTCACATGACGCAAGACACAGACAAAACATGAGGCTCCAAGATCAGATTGAGTAGATACAGTATCAGTACAAATGTTTCTAGACGTTTTAGAAAATCCCTTAATCTTTTCTACTATTGTTTGTAGACATTATGCAGCCAGAGAAGAAAAGAAAAAGGAATGGTTAATTATCATCCTTTTAATGTTTAAAGGATGTTGTAAATACACGAGTTACGTTAGTTTTGTAAGTTAAAAATGTTCTTAAAATATAGATTTAGATTATTAAAGGGGTCATATGATGCTGCTAAAAAGAACATTATTTGGTGTATTTGGTGTAATGAAATGTGTTTATGTGGTTTAAGGTTCAAAAAACACATTATTTTCAACATACTGTACATTATTGTTTCTCCTCTATGCCCCGCCTTTCTGAAACGCGTCGATTTTTACAAAGCTCATCGGTCTGAAAAGCGAGGTGTGCTCTGATTGGCCAGCTATCCAGTGCATTGTGATTGGCCGAATACATAAATACTGGCCAAAAACCTGTATCTGAACTGTAAATCATGTAATATTATGGCTCAGTACTGTATGTTACAACAGACATTGTCCAGCCCCACTCATACTGTGTTCATTTTACTTGTGTGGCTCTTTAAATAGGTCATAAATTGCCTTAATTAATAATAAAAAAAAATAATTCTACAGATACCCTGTAAATAGTGAAAATAAATTCATTCCTTCATATTTGTGTATTGAAAATATTTTTGATAGACATTTAAACTCCTATCTGATTTTCTATTTAAAAAAAATATATATAGTATTTAAAAAAAAAAAAAATTTATTTGGGCTAGTTGAATTAATTTTCGGGCTACCAAAATCTGAAGAGTACTTGCCCATACTTCTCAGTATATTTTGGAAACATTCCAGATAATTTGGAAACTTTCCAGGATTTTTTTTTATATTCCAGGGATTTTTGGAAACTGAATAAATTTTCGGGCTACCAAAATCTGAAGAGTACTTGCCCAAAGGGCTACCAGGGATTATGAAATTTTGGGAGCCCTGAAGATATAGGCCTAAGCATTCAAAACTTACAGTTTCTCACTTCCACCAATAAGGATCAGCGATTTTAATGACATCACACCTAAGGCTGCAAAAAGGTGGAAAATTCTCATTAAATTTGGGAAACATTCCAGATAATTTGGAAACTTTCCAGGATTTTTTTTAATATTCCAGGGATTTTTGGAAACTTTCCCGGAAATTTACTAGAAATTTTCCACCCCTTTGCAACCCTAATCACACCGCACTTGTGGGGTACACTTTCTGTCCAATCAAATGCTCTCTAGAACCCGAAGCGTCCCGCCCCCTGCACTATAAATAGATGCTGAAGCTTAGGCCTGTCACAATAATAAAATAGATTGACTTATCGTGCAATATATGTACATGACCTCAATAATTTTTGGTGACGCAATATATCGCCCATTATATTTACTTAAAAATTAATGTCACCATGTTTTGTAAATTCCACTTGCGCCTGTGTCTTTTGCAGCTTCTCGTACATAACGTGGTGTAGTCATGAGGAGCTAGTTCAAATAAAAAAAAAATGCTTCTACAAAAAAAGTTTCATCTGCAGATATGGCCTTGTTTAGGGATCTGTGCCTTTGTGCAAACGGACATCTGACTGCTAAGTAGTGATTGTGTTTTTCAGCAATAGTGTCCACCCTTAAAAGTTCTTTGTGCATTTTTCTTTTTTTCTACTTTGTACTTTTTGTTAGAAAATGTTTATTTACTATTTATTCTGGTTTTTTAAGGTATCTAATATTTTGATACTTAATTTCCATGATCTAAATATTCTTAAAAATTGTAAGTTTGTTGTCATTTGGAGGTGTGTAGGCCTTCTTGCATTATTATGCTGTTACATTATGATTATATATTCAGTGGCATAAAATGGTCTTTAAAATGACAATAATATCGCAATTATTTCTGGGGCAATATATCGCACAACAAAAAGTTGTTATCGTGACAGGCCTACTGAAGCTGCGGCACAAATCGGTCACTTGTTCACAGGATTTGTATTTTCTGTACGGTGAATGGCACGCAGTGCACTATATAGGGGATAGGGAATGATTCAGACAGTGTAAATATGTTTTCCGTTGGGGCGAATGAAGTCTGGTTTCGCTCAGTGTCATGTAAACCGCTGCACCACGCACGCAGTCTACTCCGGTCCACAGACACTATACACGGAGCGAATAATATGCACGAGTCGGCGCAGGCCATAAAACTTAATGAACCCATTTGAATTCTACACAGAATGCTATATTTTATAGCAATATGAGATTGTGGCTGTCATATGCTGTCAAATGCGGCTTTACCGAGCTCAACGACTCAGGTCCAAACTGTAACTGTGATATAAATGAAATCACATCATTTAAAAAAGGGGGCGGGACATATCAAGCAGTCTTTCTGTTTCAGTTGAAATGACGTCAACACACAGAACAATGCTGCGTGTTTCAAAACACTTTAATGGACCTTTTAGGATGAGTAAATGATAACCATATTCATTTTTGGGTGAACTATCCCTTTAATGGGACCATTCATTTCAACAACCTAAAAAATTAATCATAATGCAGATTATCCTCTGATTATCTACTAGAAGCATGAATGTTCATAAATTTCACAGTAAACAGCACATCAGAACTATACAAGACAGACAGCAGAGGAATTCAGAGGACGTGTCCCCTCTCCAGACAACAGGTGGTCAGCAGCATGTACGACCCCAACCCATCACAGCCCCATTCCTCCACAGCAGTGACAGCACCATGGAGCCCATCGCTGGTCAACACTGGTCGAGTGGGACAGCACTCGACACCCTCTTGCAATCAAACCATCCCCCATCTCCTGCCCCGGAGACAGTTCTTAGCCCTCTACAAAGAGCCCTTCTCTAACCCTCTCCCGCAACCAGCAGGGGTCTGGGTGAAAGGTGACAGACTACGAGTAAGGACAATAACCTGGACATTGTTTTCCTTCAATTCAGACTGGGAAATTCTCAAGCTCATCAGAAGGGTGTGGAGGAGCTCTTTGAAGCTACATCTAAAAGTTGGAGGAATGTTGTGTTAGCAAACAGATTCTAGGTTTGTAGTTCTGCCGTGTTTACACCCAGCAGAAAAGTCGACCATAACCAGAAAATAAGGATCTTAAAGCTATTACAGAACTGCTGGATGCTAAAAACAGTTACTTTTACTTCCTTCAACAAAAAACAATAGTAAGCCAGTGAAAGCTGCACAATAGGTTTGGACTGCAGTGACTCAATACTAGTGAAAATGTTAACTCAATAACTGGTTAGATTCCAAACTTTTCACAGTTTAGAAGAAATAAGTCCAGAAAAAGTCCACCATAACTCAATGCTGGTGCTGTCATTTCATGAATTGTCAAATAAAAGGAGCATGTATGGAACACATCAATTAAATTGATGGAATTGTCAATACAATTCTATAGAACGTTACATTAAAAAAAAAAAATTTTAATCCATAAAAATGCTATTGTAGTTCTCTGATGTATTTTCAATAATTGTCAAATAAAATGAACACAGAAACATTTTCCTGTTAGGAGAGTATACTTTATGAATTGAATATGCTTTTTAATAGTACAAATTAATTAATGGAATTGACAGTAAAATTAAGAATTTCATAGAATTTAAATTAAAAAAAATAAATAGATAAATAAAAATCCATCATAAAGCTATAGTTCTTTGCTGTAATGTTATTAATTGTCAAATAAAATAAGCATGGAAACAATTCCCCATTTTAAAGTTTTAGGAATTCAGCTGATTAGATATGTATTTTAATTAGTAAAATGTAATTATTAAATAATTACATTATTAAAACAGAGATGTTAAAGGGATCATATGATGTGATTTAAATTTTTCCTTTCTCTTTGGAGTGTTACAAGCTCTTGGTGCATAAAGAAGATCTGTAAAGTTGCAAAGACTAAAGTCTCAAATCCAAAGAGATATTCTTTATAAAAGTTAAGAGTCAACCACGCCTACCTAAAACAGCTCGTTCTAACACGCCCCCACATATCTACGTCACGATGTGGGAAGATTTGCATAACGCTGCCCAAATGTTCACACAAAGAAAGAAGGCGTAACTTTTATTCTCGTTGTAGTATTGTTGCTGCTGCCGCCATGTTGTGGAGACGCTGTTTGTTTCGTTGTGAAAATGAAACTACTTTGTTTGGCCTTTCAAAAGAGGACGATATTCGCTTCATCATGCCTGGAGCTGATCCGTGCTGGTCGCTGAGGAAATACATCAACTTAGTGCTGTGGATCGCCGGATCGGCTTTCACCGTGGACGAAGCAGAGTCCAGCCCGCGTTTATAATGGGTTTTAATGTTTTTGTCTCGTCGCTCCGGCCGGGACAAGGCATCACAATATGGCAAGGGGCGTAACATTTCCGTCACACGCTTGAGGTATTCGGCCAATCACAACGCACTGGATAGCTGGCCAATCAGAGCACACCTCGCTTTTCAGACTTTGTAAAAATCGACGTGTTTCAGGAAGGCGGGGCATAGAGGAGAAACAATAGTGTACAGTATGTGGAAAATAATGTTTTTTTAACCTTAAACCGCATAAACACATTTCATTACACCAAATACACAAAATAATGTTCTTTTTAGCAACATCATATGACCCCTTTAAAACACTAGATGACTTGACAAGACACTTGGCAGCCAAACAAATAGGCTAATCGATTCGAACCCAATTTAAACTGATCTCTGGTGTATGTTACAAATGGCCAAGAACATTAATAGACAAAGTTATCTGATATATTTCACTGAGCTCAAGTATGATTACTGTCGAAACTCAGCAAACAATAAATCTATAGTCTCCATGTCATGAATAGCTGCTTTGTGGATCTGCTAGCCAGGCAATTGTACAGCTGAGGCAAAAATGTATTACTTCACTGTTTGAAGTGTACACAAAAAAAGTGCTCTTTTGTCCAGTGCGAAGAGTACCCATAGTAACACTGAAGAGTCAAACCTTCCTGCTAGAATCACACTGACCCGCGTTGATGGATGGATGGCGATTGCTTGACAGCTTTTTCAGCTGCAAATACAGAGTAATGGGACAAGAGTAAACACCCTCTACGATGGTGAAATGGAGGAAGTCAGAGAGAGAAAGAGATGCGTAAAGGCTGTGTGAAATTCACAAGGGTGAGAATGCCTCACTTCTACCCACAAAGTCAACACAGATAGCCCTGCCACAAAAGCCATCATGAATAGCTGCTTTGTGGATCTGCTAGCCAGGCAATTGTACAGCTGAGGCAAAAATTTATTACTTCACTGTTTGAAGTGTACACAAAAAAAGTGCTCTTTTGTCCAGTGCGAAGAGTACCCATAGTAACACTGAAGAGTCAAACCTTCCTGCTAGAATCACACTGACCAGCGTTGATGGATGGATGGCGATTGCTTGACAGCTTTTTCAGCTGCAAATACAGAGTAATGGGACAAGAGTAAACACCCTCTACGATGGTGAAATGGAGGAAGTCAGAGAGAGAAAGAGATGCGTAAAGGCTGTGTGAAATTCACAAGGGTGAGAATGCCTCACTTCTACCCACAAAGTCAACACAGATAGCCCTGCCACAAAAGCCTCATTTCAGTTCGCTAGAAGAAAAAAACTCACTAGCTGAGATTTGATACAAAAAGTCCACAGGATAATGGGATGTGGGGTACACACGTGGTGACGTCTTCTTCAGCCGTTTTCAGATTTTATGCCGATTCATCAGTCAAAACAGAGTAGCACACTGGAGACACTACACATTTTGCAGTTTTCACGTGGGTGTTTAGACAAACGAGATCTTACAAACAAAGTTATCTCAAGGCCTGATCAAGAACAGTGTGCCATTGAATTCATTACCATTAGATAATGAAAGATAATACCCTTCCTGTATTAACAGATCTGCAATGGTATTTAGACATGAATGTTTTCACAGTGCAATATTACCAGGCAATAAAACCACCTTTTTTATAGAATGCATCATCACGGGTGATTCATAGGGCAGTCATACATGACTCAAGCCCAGACATCTGATGGAGATATCACAGTTAGATTTCCATAATGTTTCCCAGTAGAACGAGACTAAACAGTCCAGTGTGCAAGAGCTGAGAAGATTTCCACACACTTGAACACAAAACATGTCACAAAACAAGATATTTTGCTTTACATCTTGACAATAATTAGAAGGCTTCTTCAAACTGTTGCTGGATAGATCGCGCCACCCAATTTTGAAAATTCTCTCTTCATTTACTCGCCCTCATGTGTATGATTTTAACACAAAACCATATTTTTCAAAAAATAACCCATCCCTGCAAGCATTACATCATCATGTTTCGAAGTGTGATGTTTATGTCAAGCGGGTTTTTGAAGTGCACATTTTTGGGGTTACTATCCACTTTCATTAATATGAACTCCGAAATTGATTCGGTAACATTTTATTTTATAGTCTTCTTGTTACATGTTACACATACGTACTACAGTAATAACAGTATATTATACATAATTACATGCAATAACCCTAAACCAAAACATAACCCTAAAGTAGGCTAACATATTAATTAATATTACTTCGTACTTGTGTTAGATGTGCAGTTACAGGGACACACTAAAATAAAGTGTAACCATGGATTTTTCTTTTCTAAAAATCTTCATTAGTGTTCATGAATTAGTTATAGTTAATCTTAATTATAATTATGACATTTTAATAATCTGTCTAATTCTATGGTAATAGGGAAGTCACAGCTATAACGATAATGACAAAGAGTGCTACAAACAGTAACTTGGAATTTTTGGAATCACTTTCAAAACATTTTTTTGTTTTGTTTTTTCCCCCCCAGCTGATGATCGATAAAAACACTGAATCCAGCTGACTTCAAATAGCTCCAACATTTAAAGCTGCAGACAAGAGAACTGCAGCTTAAGTGGACATGTTGTTCTGGCCAATGTTGTTTTGGACCACATTTATATTCACCTCTTTGACAAAAACGGTCTAAACAACACTCTTCAAAATATCTTCTTATAGGGCCTATACGTTCTGAAAAGAAAATCAGTCTTACAAATTTATAGAAACATAAGGGCAAGTAAATAATTTCAGAGTTTTCTTTTTTGTGTGTGATCTATCCTTTTAAATGATATGCCAATGGACAACACAGCTACATTTGACTGTCCTACCTGTGTTACTTTAATATTACAACATAAGCGTTGTCTTGTGAAGTTGCTTGTGTGGATGAGGAAACTACAAATGTTAATAAATGCTACTGTCGCTGGCATAAAGAGGGAATCAATTACCATCAAAACAGAATCAGCAGCTAAACAAAGCAGGGTTATCTAATGATAGCAATTAGTTAACAAACACTGAGACTACATAATGCCAATCCCCCCCCCCCCCCCCCCCCCCCCATAAAACAGTTACATTTTTTAATTTTTTTACTTGTACAATGTCATCATTACGGACATGACTTGTGGCCTCAGTGACACTGTCCGTGTCTTCCTTTCTGGAATTGGGCTGTGCGACAGAAGCTTTTGATGCTTCTGGGAACAAACAGAAGAGATTCAACATTTACATGTTGCTCTGAAACACACCAATAATTTAACAGTCTATGTGTAATATAACATGTCGTCATGCCCTTGAATATGCCAAAAGTCGACTTAGTAGCATCTAAAACTTCACAGGTAAGACTTAGTTTTTTTCTTTCTGGAATTCTGCTGTCCGACAGAAGCTTTTGATTCCTGACCACTGGCTCCTGACAAGCTTAGCGCTAATGAGACAACACTGACTGCAAGCTCTCTCTTTCCACTGCTAATCTTAGGCAAACAAGCAGCCACACGGATCCAACCAGGAAATGAAAAGACCACCAGCGGACCCCACCACGTACAAAGGGGCTACAAGACGAGTTGGCCCTCAGAGAAATTAGTAAACTGAGAATGTGAAGGAGACAATACACAGACACTCATTTACCACATCTAGCCCTGAAGTGTTTCCTGGTGGGGTGTCCAATATTGTCTGTTTTATTTTGATTTGATCAAATTTGATTCACATGGTTCAGTTAAAAACAAGGACAGATACGGGGGACATATTTGTCCTGACCGGAATGAAATGAGGACAGAAGACGGAACATGGTCAGTCACAGTGATGACAAAATTTCCTGACTGTCGGCGCAAGATAAAATACTGACTAAAACGATAAGTCTGACACCACAGTTGATGGAAAAATACTGCCCTGTAAAGTCAGCAGAAAGCATTAGCCTGCTGATAAAAGACAACTTAAACCAGCCTAAGATGATTTGGTGGTCTTAGGTGGTTTATGCGGGTCTCTCAGCCAATCCAAACAGGATTTAGCTTAGCTGCTTAGCTGGATTCAGGCTGAAAAAATGTCCCAAAACCCTCTAAAACTAGATAACAGTTTGACCAGGCTGGGAGACCATCAACACATCTTGGGCTGGTTTAAGGTGCCCCCCCCCTCCCCCCTCAACAGTATATTGTCTAGTGTCTTCATAGTCACAACGGGTTTTAAATGAACAAATAGCTAGTTTTGTTCAATAAAAATCAGAAATTTAAGCGGATATGATTTACTATATTCATGAAATGATGCACAGCACGTTTACTAAAGAGAACTCACAACTGTAACTGGCACAGAGCAAACAAGGTGCCACTAAAACTGCTTTTATAGTTGAAATTGATAGCTACACATTAACAAATACAACACTCATATACGTTAAAAGAACGGAACTTTTATTATTAGACTTTTTTTTAAAGCGTCAGCATAAAACGCTACAGAAAATCATTTTAAACCGGAGAACCCGAGTGCTCCGCGAGGTCCACGATGGATGATAAAAGACGGTGATGTTTCTTCATGCCGTACCGTCAATGCACCACTCACCTGAGACAAACAACACGGTGCACACATGCTGACAGCGAGGCAGATCCTCCTTACAGACACCGATCCAGTTCAATTGCTGAGCTCGTGAGGTTCCGATAACGCGACCGTGGCTCGAGCGTTCGGCGCTCCCGCGATTCTCCCCGCACGCGCCGCGCGCCCCCGCGCACAATAGACTGTGGCGTGCGCGAGCAGCGGCTCTGTGCGGAAGTCTGTGAGAAGATGGCCTACTATAAATCCCGAATCACAGAGCCGTGTTGTTCATTCACATTCATTGAATATGATTGATCGTACATCCAAATCAAATGCATTCATCGACGCACATCACTTCCGCTATCGTCATAATGTGATGTTTTAGAGCTCCCTCGACCACAATGACGAAGAAAAGCATAATTCAGAGCTCTTTTATAGCCTGACCGCACCAAATCTTACTAGGGGACAGGCACAGGGTTATATTATACATCTTCGTTTCGGCTCATGTCAAAAATGTGGTTGTACTTGATTTGTTTACATGTATACAGGCTAATAGGTGGGGCTTTTGGCTTGAATTTGCTCATGCAAGTGTTCTCCAGTGACAGCATTCCGTCCATCACTCACAAATCTGTAGAGTATGCCAGTTGCAGAGAACACAAGTTTTCAACTGTAAGCGTCGACTAGGTTGAATAAACTGCCTGTACATCGAGACAGAAAGTATTTATGTAGTACTAATGCGGTTTAAATGGTCTCCGTTTATTGAAATTCTGTCTGTAAACATCACTCTCAACACATCACAAAGTGTTGGCTGAAGTGCAGCCAGTTCGCTGACAAACTCTACTGGAAGAGAGAAGTTACAGACAGAGCTGGGACAACAGCACCGCCTTCAGGACTACAGATGCGCTTTCAAACAAACCAAACTGCCTTAGATGCTTTATGATGATGATAATAACAATAATAATAAAGCTTGGAAATAAAGATTAACCAGGATTTCAGGAAATTAACCACACCAAATCCTTATAAGCATTACTTAAAAATGTAACGATTACAATTGAAAATATTACATTATTTGAACTATTATTAATATCACATAGACATTGTTTTTATTGTATATGCTAAACATATTACTGAATATGCTAGTGACAAATGTGGGTGATGTGCATAATTAAAAGAGACACAACAGGCAAAACTACATTTTTCTATAATTTAATTTCCTAAAGTACATAAAAAAAATTATTAAACTATTAACACAAATATGTTAACTCCGTAACTCTGTTAAATGTAAACAGCACATTTGCCATTCATGCACAACCACAGCAGCACCAGTGGAAGAAAACAGCATCCAAATCACTCAGAAAACCAATTTCTTTTTAAGGGTACCTGAGAAATGGGATAGGAAAAAAACTATTAGATTTCAAACTTCAATCCCAGTTTCATTATATATGATCCTTTTCTATTACACACTGGTGTAATCTAATTGACAGCTTTCATTAATCACACAAAAAACACCACTGGAAATGTTAAAATGACCCCCTGTGGTGAAAATCAAGTTTTTAATGTTGTTTACATGTTCATCTGGTAACATGCTTCAAGTCAGACCATGTGCAAATTCATCAGTCAACACCACTTCCGAGCATTAAACAACATTGTTAGCTATCGGATACATTTATCTAGTATTTTTGCATGTTGTCTTCACCTTGTTCAATACTGTCACGTTTTCTCTTGATTCCAATCAACAGGTTTTCTTTCTCCTTCAGGGCTTCTGTTGAGGAGTTTGGTCTGGGAAGCTGAGGTCCTGGGGTGGGTCCTGGTCTATTGCTGAAATATCTAATCTTCAAAGCCTAGAATGAGAATATCCATTCATTCAGACCCTCTCTAATGTAGATTAGCTTTAAGCAGTAAGTTGAATGAACTGCGACCCAGTTACTGGCACCTGTGAAGCCGTAGTGCGTGTGCAGGGGTTAAAGGTGAATAATCCGTTCAGGAGCTCCAGGAGGTCATCGCCAGCTGCGCTGAAGATGTGCTCCAACGGAGTGCCAGGAAATGGCTTAAATGACACATAGTCCGGTAGACTGGACATCCCCTTAAACAAAAACCAGCACAAATCACTAATTCTACCTCATACACACACAAAGAATGAAGGTTTTGAGAAATACGCAAATGAAGCTGAAGTAAAACTCTCTCAATTACAAATAAGTTCAGAAGATAACTACAACTCACAGGCCATGTCTCCTCTGTTGGTGTTCCCAAAGCTTCAAATATCTTTGTCAGCTGGTCCAAGTCTGAATCACCAGCTAAAAATGGCACCTGGAACAAGAACAAACAATTCTTAAAATGCATGTTAATGGTTTAATCAATATGCAAACTTGTTTCTGCCAGGGGATACATTTTTTTCAAAAGATCATCTTTCTCTCTTCTGACCAAAGTAATCAATCAAACCAAAGTAATGATATGTTTTCCTTCTTTTACAAAGTCATAGAAACACTATTATGATTTTTTTCTTTTGCTATTGGAGAAAATGGGAACAAAAAATTGTATTTGTTGTAGTTTCTATTCACCACTAAGTTTACCCATCTATGACAGCTTTCGCTTCTGAGAATCCTAGAAATGTGAAAAGGGCCTAAAGGTATTCAGAAGGGCCAAATGGTTTTACAAACTCACTCGGAGTAAAAGCTCAGCAAGAATGCAGCCAACTGCCCACATGTCCACACCCACACCATACATCCTGGCACCGAAGAGCAGCTCTGGGGCACGATACCATCTGAGAAGTACCCACAACATGAAAAATGAAACAATAGCATAATAGAGAAGATCCAAGTATTATTGTAAAAGGTCATTACTGCATTATCAAAGACTTCTACAAACCTTGTAACAACTTGATGCGTATACACTCGGTTCGGGCTTCCAAATGCTTTGGCTAAGCCAAAATCAGCCAGCTTCAGGACTCCATTTTCATCCAGTAGCAAATTATTGGGTTTAAGATCCTAAAAAAAGAAAACAATAACGCTGACTTGAAGTAGCAGTTTTCATCAGGATTTTTTGGGGAATAAGTCAAGTACTGTTCACCTAGCCTGCATTTATTTGACCAAAAATTCTGTAAAACAGTAGTATTATGAAATATCATTACAATTTAAAATAACCATTCTATTTTTAAATACGTCATTTATTCCTATGATGGCAACGCTGAATGTTACCAGCCATTACTCCAGTCTTAAGTGTCACATGATCCTTCAGAAACCATTCCTATATGATGATTTGGTGCTCAATGAACGTTTCATATCATTATAAATGTTGAAAACAGTTGTGCTGCTTAAAACAGTACATGTTTTCAAGATTCTTTGACGAATAAAAAGTTCAAAAGAACAGCATTTATTTGAAATAGAAATCATCTGTAACATATAAATGACTTTTGATCACTTTAATACATCCTTGCTGAAGAAAATCATTAATTTCTTTGGAAATTATATATTACAGACCACAAACTTATGAACAGTAGTGTGCGTAATTAAAAAAAACACATGGAGCAGATGCATGGAGCCTCACCCTGTGCAGGATCCAGTGATTGTGCATGTATTCCAGACCCTGTAACGTCATTAGGATGTATGCCTTTATATTGGCTGGTGTCAATACAAGACTGGTGTCCTTTATAATCACCTGAAACAGACCATAATACAACTACGTATTTATGTGAAGTGTTTTAAGAGCAATGACCAAACAGTTAGGAGGGATAAACATCATACTTATACTGTGTTATTGTTTGATCTGCTGGAGTTCTTAATGGCTTTTTACTCTGTGATAAGCTACCAAGATAAACAATAAATGTCCAAGTGCATTGTTGTCACCTCGAGATCCGTCTCCATGAAGTCAAAGACAAGACTGATGTTGGATTTGTGTCCAAAAGCATCCAGGAGCTGAGATAGAAAACAGGTTCATTGATGTCAGTATTAGTATAATGAACAACAGTGCATCAAAGTTTTATATGAATATAGACATGACTTACACCAATAATGTTTGGATGGCTGAGCTCTTGCAACAACTTAATCTCTCGAAGGGCTGTTCTGTATGCCTGGATAACAGAATATATATATATAGTGTATTTATAAGACTCAAATTAAACTGATTACTCAAAAAAAAAGTTATAATCAAAGATTATGACATATCCAATGCGCACCATCTTTGGCTTCTGTTCTGTGCCCCACTTTTATCTGAAAACAAGAAATTCACCTTTTAACATAAAGGTACCTAGGAATGATAAAAAAATCGAAATATGCAAATGCATATGCAAATTACTAAAACGAGAGAATTTGATCAAAAGTGATGGTTTTTAATAAGTATTAACTGAAGTGTCTTACCTTTTTGATAGCAACAATAGTGTTTGTGGTTTTGTCTCTTGCCTTGTACACAGTTGCAAACTGCAAAATAATTGTACAATGCATTAATGGCAATATACATTGATCAAATTAACGAGTATCATGCACCTGCAAGAGCTGCTGCAGCTATACACTAAAAATTGAAAAACCGACCCACAACAGCTCAGAAATAGCAAAGTTATGTGGTTTACCTGTCCTTCACCAAGAAAGTCCAGCTTTTCATAACGCTTCGCTCTGGACTTCACATCTAATGCCATGATTTCAACTGTAACACTGTTCTTTGTGAAGTCACACTTCCTTCTGTATTAAAGAGCACTTTATACTTCCGGGTCAAATAAAAGTCACATAAGTGGAAAAACGGGCTTAAAAATGGCATGGGATTTGATTGCATATTATTAAATTGCATGGGAATTGATGCTGCACGGTTCGTTCATCATATTTTAATAATATAATATTATAAAAAAAAATAATTTCGATTTTAATAACTTGATAATTTAGTTTTTTTGTTTGTTTGTTTTAATCAACAAACAAACAAATGAGATTTTAGCTTTTTTTAATAATGCAGTTTTGTGACTAATATAAAAAAAAATGGTGATAAACGGACAAGGAGGGGACTAAAATAGCAGTTTTGCTTCTCACAGTTGTGAGCTGCAGTGAAAAATGTCTGTGAACGCTCAGAGGTACGCATGCAAAATTTCTAAAATATTTAAGAAATACCACACTGCACATTTTCAGAAGATTTAGCATTTTAATTAAATGTATATATTGTAGTTTATTTCGAATAATTGAAGGCATTTTGCAGCTCCCTTGGAAGTTTAGTAAGCCTCACTTATTATAATCACTGACGAGTTATTTCATAAGCAAATCTTTAATTATAAATCAAATTTGACTTCATGGTTCATTTTAAACAGCTGCGTTCATCATGCAATCACAAATAGATGTCGTGCCATAATTACATTAATAGAGCAATCTATCAATTGATTCCTGCAGAGGGCGCTGTTGTCAATGCAAAAAAAGAAAAAGAAAAAGAAAAAGAAAAGAAAAAAAGCAAGCGCTTGTCCTTTCCTTTGCACTACATGCATTTTCATAAACAGCTCTAGTTACTAAATAGACCTACTAACAAATCGGTATCCAGTTTAAAACATATCGAGTCCTATATATCGAATCATATCGAGTCAAATAAAGTCGAATATCGCGAATATCGAGTCAAATAAAGTCATGTTTCCCCTTTGTCTGCATTATTATTTCTCACAATGTATCTATAGAAAGGGGACAATTTACATATCATAAACCATTTCTGCTAATTCTCAGTGTATTTTCGAATAAAGGGTAGTTTATAAATCAGAAACAATTACAGGGGATGCTACTGAGGATATGCTCTTGCATTTTTGTAAATGTATTCAAGTATTCTGTCTTCAAAATTAAGACAAAGACTCAACACTGTCACATTTGACAGACTTGGATTTGAGTTCAAAATGAATATTCAACCAGCATACTGCACTGTTATTCTTTTATTGACACAATCATATGGATCACACTTTTGTTTTGGTCTCTTACTAGTGTGTGTCAATAGACAGACTGTGATATGATGTGATTATTACACAGTTGTTCTTCAAAAACATAATCCCCCTTAGATACCTTTTTGTTTGACTTGTTTACTGTACGCCTTCTATCACCATCAGAAGTTTCCCATCTCAACAGGAAGTGGTTAGCACAAGCTCTGTTCTTATGAAGACGCCCACTTCCTCTGACTTTGATAAACACATTTGTGGTTTTGCGCACTAACCCCATCAGATACATTTTCTTAACTGCTGCTAAACCCAATGTCCTCAAATTACAGAATGATTTCTGGCGGGTTTATAAAGAAAACAGCATCCAGTATAGTGAACAAGTGACTTTTTGATTGGTGAGAAGTAAATCTTATAGTGTTATGTAGTAATGTTTTTAAAATATTTAGTCAGTACTTTGCTTGAGAAACATCAGTGACTCATTTCGTATCAGTTGTATCAAGACTGGCCTCATTTGAAATGAGAGATGCAGCACATTTGTTTGATTTAGTCAGTGCTCTGAATATAAAGCAAAATATCTGTAACAAAACAAAACAAAAAAATTGGAATCAAATAAGTTTTTGCACACATTTATTTAAATTTACACACATTTATTGATAGCAGGAATTAACAAAATACTGAGGAGGATCTTGGGCTTAAACTGCATTTGGATTTTCATTTCTAAACTTATACTACATTTGGGCTTAAGCTAAATTTTGGATTTTATTGGTTGTGCTTAGTTTTTGATATACAGTTTAAAGTTGTATTTCTTCGGATTTAAGCGAGTTTTCCTTTAATTAGATCTATTTCAATTTTATACTCCTCTTATTTATTCATTTAACTTTACTATTTCACAATTTTTTTGATTGTATGTTTTGCTATAGGGTTACAGCACTAAAAGTCTTCTTCTGTAGTCTTTAATCATGCTCTAAAGACTTCTTCATTTACTTCTTCAATTTCTTTTTTACTGTTTTGTTTGACAGAAAGATCTGATAGGTCAAGTGTCCAGTGTCAACACAGTGTCATGTTTCAGTAATCGCCTTCTCTGTGCAGCGTATGATTTTTCATTTCACAACTTCTAGATTTACTAGTGAGCAGGCAGAAACTACAATGATGTTGAGTAAATAGGAGAACGAGAATCATCATCCTCAATCTGAACAGTCATTCTGAAGAACAGGTGAGCGAGATAATTGTGAAACTGTAAATGAAACCTTTAAAAGGTTTTTAAGTCGTTTTGTCATGAGCTGATATTGACTAGGTATTTTTGCAATTCAAATGTAGTCAGTGAAACATAGTTAACAAGTCTCTTCTAAATGAAATTTTGTGACCTGGTTTACACTCAAGCTGTCCAAGAAATATTCTTAAAAGGATAAACAAAAGGATAAAAAAAAGCTGGTCACAACTTGCTCACAATCTTATAAAGACTTTAGGTCTTTCAAATATCTGGTTAGGTTATATTTCAACATTTCAGTAATGTAAAGCCACAATCATGGCAATGAATTCTGAAACCGACAGCTTTTGCTTTTTGAGACTCTGCATGTAACATGTCTGCTCAAGTGCTGTGGTAGAACTTACACTAAAACCACATATTAGTGTGAGAAACAAACAGCACATCAAAACCTCTCACCTATCGGCTTCTTCACAGATCTGAGAAATGTAACTCAACATTCGCTCTTACTTGCTGTCTTTATAATATATACTCTTTATGTTCCAGGCCTCAGACAGGCATTTAAATATGTAGGTAACAATATCATTTCCATTATCTGTTATTAAAGTCAGTAGTCCATGCACATCCCACAAACCTCTAAACTTTTTACATGTGGTATCCATGGCAACTTTTTTCCAACTAGAAAAATCATTGACCCTTTTTGAATAATCGGCAACATCATTGATTTTCAAGGTTGCCCAATGAGAACTATTTACTAACACAGTCGAGACATTGATTGGCCGTCAAGGGAGCAGATGCTGACCTCTATATTGAAGAGGTCTCAGAGTGTCGTTACATTCTTTCTCAATCAATACACAGCTCAGATATAAACACCCATCCTGTCTAAAGGCCAAACGAGGTGAACAATGTGCTATGCTTTCTTTAAATCAAATATAGTCTGAGTACTTGCTACTATTTACATTTTTATGTCAGTTAACAAGCTGTTTGACTCAAACCATCCCAAATAAAAAGAATATCAGTCTGCCAATTTGATAGTCACTGTGAGAGAGATTAATTAAATAGGGTGTATGTGAGTTGCTTTATCCATAACAGTTTGGCTGGCATGATATATAATGATTTTGCTGACTGATTATAAAGATAAGTAAGTTATAATGTGCTAAATGGATGGATATTGAAATTCAATAAATTATTTGCATAATGAAACCAACAATGAACATGTCAAGGACAAATGCAGGTTTATGTGATAAGATAGATTAAAACTACCGACTGTATACTGAAAAACGTACATTAAAAAAATCCAGACATTTTATGGACAAAATAAATGAATGAATATACATTTGAACTACAAGCAAACAGAAAAATAAATAATTAAACTACAGATAATAAATAAATAATAATACAAAACAGATAACAAATAAACAATAATGAATACTAAAGTATTTTTGCACTACAAGAAAACAGATAAAACAAACAAATGAACAAATGTTTTGCGTTACAGGTAAACAGACACAAATAAATAAGACAAAACAATACATTTTTGCGCTACAAATAAATAAATATTTTGCACTACAAGCAAACAGACTAACAAAAATACAAAAATAAATAAACATTTATACATATTTTTTTACAGTACACTCAAAAAGAAAAATAAATCAATATACACATAGCGCAATATTTTGAGCTTCAGGCAAACAGCTAAAAATAAATAAGTAAATATACATATTTTGAGCCAACAGACAAAATAATGAATACATTTTTGCGCTACAAATAAATACATATTTTGCACTACAAGCAAACAGACTAACAAAAATACAAAAATAAATAAACATTTATGCATATTTTTTTACAGTACACTCAAAAAGAAAAATAAATCAATATACACATAGCGCAATATTTTGAGCTTCAGGCAAACAGCTAAAAATAAATAAGAAAATATATATATTTTGAGCCAACAGACAAAATAATGAATACATTTTTGCGCTACAAATAAATAAATATTTTGCGCTACAAGCAAACAGACTAACAAAAATAAATAAACAGTTATACATATTTTTTTCAGTACACTCAAAAAGAAAAATAAATCAATATACACATAGCGCAATATTTTGAGCTACAGGCAAACAGCTAAACATAAATAAGAAAATATACATATTTTGAGCCAACAGACAAAATAATGAATACATTTTTGCACTACAAATAAATTAATATTTTGTGCAACAAGCAAACAGCCTAACAAAAATACAAAAACAAACGAGCTACAAGCTATTTGTTAATAATAATTAACAAATAAAGGTGTGATTGATATAAAAACAAACAAACAAACAAACAAACAAACAATTCTATGTATGTATAGCGCTACAGGTAGAGGGCGCTGGAGAGCAATCGGCAGGGCCAGTCCGAGCGTTTGCTGAGAGCAGAGCACACACCGATCATTATCAAAAACTACTGCAGGAGTCCAGCAAGAGTCACATCACACTCGCTTAAATCCGATCAAACACGTCCAGAAACGGGAACGCCAGCGTCTGCATATCCCTGGATATTTGCCCTGCATGACCGCTCGGCTCCGGTGTGCCATCTAACGCAGGACTTTGGATATTATTAAGGATCGTAAGAGCAGGTCTGTTTTCTCCGCAGTGGGAAGAGGCTCGATCCACCCCCGAGTCTGATGGTTTGAGAGGGAAGCGATGCAGCGCTGTGACTGTACACCATATTCCTGCTTCAATCCACATTTCATCTGAATCTGCAGACGCACTCCACTGATCGGTCGCTAATCGACCGCTCTTCATTGATCTTTTTTCCTTTCTGAAAAGAAATCTCACCCGAGATTGCAACTGGCGCCATTTTAAAGCGATAAAAACGCTGTTTGCTTGAGTTTGAGGGATTGTAAAGTGCTTGTCATAAATCTAGTGGATGGATTTACTCTCGTAGACTTCTGCAGCAGCTTCAGAAATGGGTGAGTTTTTACTTCTGCGCTCCTTTAACCACCATTTCGATATTCTCATTTATTTATCTTACTTAATCTGTAATTGAACTGAAATGAGTGAACTGGTCGGGTTGTTGTGGATTAGTGAAGCACTTACAGACTGCAGAGCTCCATTTTAACCACAAGAAAAAAAGTGGACTTTCGCCAGTCTGCCTTGTTTCTACGGAATACTTTACAATATTTGTTCCAATTGACCTAAAGCAGCAAAATCGACATATGAAGAGTTCAGATGCAAAAGCCTCGAAGTACGTCTGACGTTTTTCTTTAAAATGATCATTTCTTTCTGGCTACTATGCATAGGTTTCTGTGGAAGTAGTGGTGCTTCTGAATGGGTTGAGGCTGGGATTTAGCGCATTTGAAGTGAAAGTACTTGATGAACATGTACTATGTGTGCAGAGCATTCACTCAGTATTATCTCATTTTTGACCAAGATGGCTTTTAGAGGCTTTTGCATTGGAACTCTTCATGTATATATCAATACTTATGGCAATCGTTGAGGAGGAACAGTTTCATAGACTACAAAAGGTGAATGTTTATCTAACTCACCCTGAAGGACAGCAGCATTTGCGACACTGAGAGAGTACCTGCGCTGTATGGTCTGATATATATAGTGGTATGTTCAAACGAAGGGGCATTATTCAGCGTAATTTACTGTAATCGTGGCCATGCATCAGTTTCCCGCTGATAGAGAGTAGGCGTGTGTTTGCACTGTCGAGCGCCTATAGTAATTTCCACTATAAGCCACCGTGTAGGCTTGCTTTCCATGTCAGTTGTGTTCTTACTCATTACAGACTGAATGTGTCACAAAACCTAGCCAGCTGTCTATCTAGACAGCGTTTGTGGGCAATCGAACGTCCTGTGCTGCCTAAAATGCTGTCAAGTAGGTGTCTCACAAGGTTTTGAGACACATCAGCGTTTTGTCTGTGATGGCCGGGTAAGCAATGATGAAACTGTTGACCTAAGTGTTTGGGTTCATATCTGATCTGTCATGGTCGAGTTAATCTTTGCTGACATTTACCAAGATCAGATATTATTCAGAAGGAGAATTTCAGTAATTATTAATATACACCATAAATAGCCTATCAGATCTTAGACTAGTATCATGCCCCTCATTTGATTGGCTGAAATCTGTGCCTAATTGTAGAAAGGGGAGGAGCTATGACAAGGTGATCTGAGTGGTTTTCTCAGCATCTTTGGATTGAAACAGAATGGTCTCTAGAGCAGTGGTTCCCAACTACATTCCTGGAGGCCCCCCAACACTGCACTAGTGTGGTCTCCCTAATCAAGCACACCTGATTCAAGTCATCAGCTTATTAGTAGAGACTCCAAGACCTGAAATGGGTGTGTCAGACAAAGGAGACATGCAAAATGTGCAGTGATGGGGGGGGCCTCCAGGACCGTGGTTGGGAACCACTGCTCTAGAGGAATTTAGAGCCACCATGAAATCAAAATTCACAGTTCTTATATCATTTTAATGGAATATTGCACTGGCTTTTGAAAACAAATACATTTTCTCTTTTGAGACACTTTTGTTTGGAAATATGTCTCAAGAGGAAAGAAAACACTTATCACAACTTCCATTTCATGCCAACTTTTAATTTTGACACAGCTTGTTTGTCCAACACAACTTCTAGGAGACCGATATCATCTTAGAAAGCAAGCCAAGTGATATGCTTTGAATATCATACCTTAAAGGGATAAATCACCCAAAAATCCAAATCTTTTGTCTATACAATGGAAGTCAGTGGTAATCAAAATGGTTTGGTTACCAACATTACTCAAAATATCATCCAAAGAAAATCTATCCACAGAAGAAAGAAAGTCTTACAGGTTTGGAATGGCATGAGAGCGCGTGAATGATAGCAGAATTTAGGGCTGCACGATTAATCGAATGCGATTGTCATGCGCATTTTGTCAGTAATGCAGGTTCTGTAATCAGCAGTAAATCTCCATCACGTGCTTTCAGATAGAGCAGCATTTACTACACAGAGCCGTAGTTCACTGACAAGTTACGCAAAAAAATCGCAGACGATATTATTGCGCGATTATGAAATTGAAGAAATCGTTCGTGATAATGACAGCTGTTTGCGTAGCTTCTCAGTGAACTACGGCTCTGTGTAGTAAATGCTGCTCCGTCTGAAAGCATGTAAAAATACCACATTTAATAACATGTTTTTACTCCAAACTCACTTCATAACATCAGTCGAGTGTTTGAAATAAATCTTTCTGTGAGATGATGTGGCTTCTTAAACAGAATAAGGCATGCAACATATTTCATGGTATTTAAGCAGTGATAAAGGCATTGCATTATAAATATACTTTATGCGGCTTCTTACACAGAATAAGGCATGCAACATATTTCATTGTATTTAAGCAGTGATAAAGGCATTGCATTATAAATATACTTTATAATGAAAATTATAATAATAAGAACTCCGATAAACCATATATTGTCATAATAGTGTGTTTATTAGTCACGTTGAATCAATAAAAACAGTTGAATCTTCTGTTTATTCAGCTGCAGCGATAGGCATTTCCTGGGTTTCTTCTGTGAGGTGTATTTGGAGTTTCAGCGCGAGAGCGCCCTCTGGCCCTCGGGTGGAGATTTACTGCTGATCACAGAGCCGTGCTTCACTGAAAGATACACATGACAACCTCAGCTTCCGTCTAATCGCGATTTCGATTCCATTTCGATTTATCGTGCAGCCCTAGCAGAATTGTTGAACTGTTTGAATTTGATCTGTTTTGTTACTACAACTTTAACAATTTATCACATATTGTTGCTTTATAGAGACATGCTCTCAATATTTATACTGTGGTTAGCACAAATATTGAAGTTCTGAAGAGAAATATGAACTGAAATCTGGCATTTAACCTAATTTGAGAGAAATTAGTGCTTTGGTTGCATCAGAGTTTGGTCAGAAGTAGGGCTGTCATGATTCGTCGATTTTATTAGACTATTCGATTTTTAAAAATCCTCGACTTCATTTTGCTCGCATCTACTAACCGGCAAAATACTGGAAGTGGTGCATTTCATGGACGAGAATCCATAAAACACATTATTAGACTGTTTCCCAAGGCTGCATGATATATTAAACCCATTTAAAAATCATAATTAAGCATAATTGTGAATTTACAAATGCTACGATTTAATTAAATAATTATATGCGATGCAGTTCTAATACGGTATATGCGCTTTAATTATTTACATGCGTGTAGGTTAAGTACATGCGTCACACAGCAGCTCCGTTCACAGTAGTTCCACAGGAACTGTAAACATTTACATGTGTGGAGCGGCTCAAACTCCATCTCTGCTTGTTGTTGTGAGTTTGGGTTTATTATAATGTTCATCTGGGAACGCAGCGTGCGCCATTTAATCAGATTTGTAAGGTAAATCATTTATAAATCTACGCAAACTCAGGAGGATACATCACGGTTTCAAAACAAAAGCTCAAACCCTCACTCTGAGTTTACATGATTTGATGTCCACATATTCTTTTAATTACAGTGGCTATAGCATTTCTGTCCTGAAGAAGTGGCCAAATATTAAAGATTAAGTAGGCATTTGAATGAAATGGTGCTTAGTAAATATTAAACAAGGATTAGATCGCACAGTAATGTGTAAAAATAATCATCAGGCCGTTGGCGCCCTCTGCAGGCCTATGTTGTAATGCGTGATGTACATTAGCTCTATTGTTTATAATACATTATGTATTTTAACAGTTTTGTTCAATAAAACCATATGATTTCTTGCTTTTGATACTTTATTTGAACTAATTATTATTGCCTCATTGCTATTATATATGTATTTTAAGTCATTTTAAAAGCTATTGTTCACTTACATCTATTTTTATTACCACAAAAAAAAATTAATTATAATTATAGGGCCCTATGAAATCCGTTTTATTTGCAAATTCAGATTTTTCCATTTTAATTTTTCCATAATCTGTTTTAATGGTTCAATTAAAGTTTAATAATCAAAAGCATCTCCAATTAATTGATTTTATAAAAAAAAAAAAAAAAAAAAAATATACATTACATGACTATATTTTTTTCAGAAATACTGCACATTTACATTTTCTCCTAAATAAATTCTGGTAAATAACATTTCTGGTAAATACTCCTTTAAAAAGTTTTTTTTGATTATAATTGTATTATTAGTAGACTAGAACACGTGAATATGTTGTCATTCTTACACTATAATACTGAACTTTGATTTCAGTGATTTCATGACTATGAGATGACTATGAGTGACACTTGCACTCTATGTTGCACTTCACTTTTGCTTTAAAAACGGATTTTATAGAAATTTGGATTTCATTTGGTTTAATAAAATATTCTTAAGTAAAATTGTTGATTTTTTTGTGGGAAATTAATCATTTAGATTAGTGGCAGATTAGATTAGATTAGTCGTTAGTGGCAGCCCTAGTCAGAAGCACTAAAAAGCATTATCCTCACTGAGACCTTATGAAATACTTGAACTGAATTGATGGTGTACAGTCAGTAATGGAGGCTACATAGATTTATGGAGTTTTGTGGGTTATGGAGTTTTGGGACAATATAAAATCTTGGTTTGAGTGCTGTGGTTCTGACTGTGACTGTATCACTGTGTAGTTGTTTCAGAATGGAAAAGGAACTATTAGTTAGTCTTCATCGTTTCATAGAAAGCCGATGGAAAAACCCAGGTCAGATGAGGAGACTGAACACGTTTATCAAAACATAAACACATCTACTTATGGAGCGCTTGCCCACAAAAAGATTCCAGAAAACCTATTGTATCCATATGCAGAGTATACGATTACACAAAAGAACCACAGTATTTGAGCAAAGGATAAATCCAAAGTGATGTTTATGTGTGAGAATGGAGCTCCCTCTGTTCCTGGCTATGGCTAGTTGCACTGGAGGACAGCCAAGTCCTGACAGGAGACAAAGGAAAGAGGGAGATATCCAAGGACATATCTAATTTTTGGCAGCCGTTCCAAACCAAATATCAGAACAAGAACACCTTTTGGCAGCAAGCTACACGGGGAGGAGGGTCGTTTCATTTTTTTTTCTTTTGACTACAGCCATTTTGTTTCTGCTGCGGTCGAAATTCTGATCTCTCCAGTTTAAAATTTACATTTTGGCAGAAATCCATTTGCTTTTGCCATCGAAGAAAACAAGACAAGGGTGGCTGTTTTTTTTTTTTTTGTGAATTCAAGTGGGATTGGCTGCACATTTGGAAACTTTGCTGCAGAAGGACGGTATCAGACGTGTTTCAGTTACTCGGGATGGCCGGCACCAGGGATTGTGTTGATGGATAACTCTCCAGTATCGTCAGTAATCTAATTCAAAGCGCCAATCAGTCAGACTTTGATTTATGCTTGATCCTTAAATTTGATAAAAACCTGTGAACCTTATTTATTAATATAGTAAAGGAAATGGTTATTTGAATGTTTATCTATGCATTGATGCAGTTGTGATTTGATCCACACTGTGGTAAACACTTACCTTCAGTTTGCTGTTGCTAAGCAGGTAAAATCACAAAAGGGCAAAAGATCACACTTAAACAGCAGCTCTCATCTGAAGTAGGGTATGAAAAACTGCAGAAACCAATAACACTGAATACCTACAAATTGACCTTTTATTACTGTTCACACGCAGGCAAGCTTTAGTTTACACAGCATCCCATAGGAATAAGCAGGTGATTTCTGTGAACCATGTGATTTTCAGTCAAATATGCTCATGAAGTAATAGGATATCATTCTTATGGAATGGAATGAGGTGCTAAGCATTTTTATCTGCCATTATTTCACCTAAAAATGAAAATTGTCATCATTTTCTCACCATATGTCATTCCAAACCTGTATGACTTTAGTTCATCTTTCGAAACACAAATTAAGATGTTTTTAATAAAATCTGAGTGATTTCTATCCCTCCATTAAAAGTCTATACCACCAAAAACTTTGATGCCTCCAAAAAGTTCATAAAGACATTGTAAAAGTAATCCATATCTTCTAAAAAATAAATAATTGCTTTATATGATGAACAGATTTAATTTATTTCCACGGAGGGACAAAAAGCATGAGAGAATAACTTCATGTCTGTTGAAAGTTGTAGAGGTTTGGAACAACATGAGGGTGAGAATAATTTTCATAATTTTATTTTGTAGGTGAACTGTCCCTTTAAAGCTGCAGTTCGTAACTTTTTGCGCTTTAGCGGTTAGTAAACAGAACTGTGTGCATCTTGTGGAAGAGCATTGTAGCCGGAACTACTTCTCTTTGTTTATGTCTGCGAGGAATCACGCAGGTACTGTGCTACTCCGCAGCGGTTCCACCGGTACCAGACTGAAATAGTCAGAATATAAAAACTTATTATAGGTGTACCGTAGTGATTCAGGATAAGCCAAAAACACGGTTTGGAAAATGGATTCATGATGTACTCGCTTATTATATTAATTTTGCACATTTTGAACACAAAAAGAGTTACGGACTGCAGCTGAAAATAAATTGTTACATTTCAGAGTAACATAATTAGAAATGGCAGACATTGCAAATCAGAACTGAGGCAGACCCTTCCCACAGTCACCTGATAAAAGAAAAGCTTCATTTGAAAGTTAACAATATTGTTTCCTAACATTTACACATGAAGTGAACAGTTTCACTGTGGTATTATAAACCATTTAGTTAATATCATCTCCACTACGACCTTAAAGGGGTCATCGGATGCCCATTTTCCACAAGTTGATATGATTCTTTAGGGTCTTAATGAAAAGTCTATAACATACTTTGGTTAAAATTGATCAGTTGTAGTGTAAAACAACACCCTTTTTACCAGGTCAAAAACAGCTCTGTTTTCGGCAACCCGTTTTAGTGCATGTTCCTTTAAATGCTAATGAGCTCTGCTCACCCCACCCCTTTCTTCCATGGGGTGACGAGCCGTTCTCATGGTACTGATTTACTTTAGGCGCGAAACTTGCTAACTGGCACGTTATTAGGAAAGGCAAATTGCAAGGATTCATAAAAAAACCTTATACTCACTTCTTCTGTAGGTGAGGCTGGAATCGAATGATTTGCGCGAACATAAACGCATTTAGGTAGATCGGGGGCATCGAATGATTTGCGCCAACATAAACGCATTTAGGTAGATCGGGGGCACATTCCCTTCAAAAACAAAGGTAATCCACTGCATCTTCAGAGGCTCAGATGTCGGGAGTAAATGACGACTGCTATGTTCATTATTACATCCAACAACAAAACACCTCAATCGCTTAGAAGACATTCTTGTCTACACCTGCTTCGGCGTCGAAACAATGGCGGACCTATGACAGCTCACTCAGAGTGGGTCTAAGGTAAAACGCTAGTGTCAATCAACAATCGTGGGATGGCCTGGGTCTGTGTGACGTCATACAGACAGGCATCTGAGAATGGCTTGATATGAGAAAGGGGAAATGATTTAACGAGGTAAAAAACAAAAAAAAACAATGGGTGGATGTTTGTCATTATAGGGTGGTTGTGTACACACACTGCCAACACACATTTCAGTTCAAACAACTTGTAAAAGTGCATGCTGCATCCGATGACCCCTTTAATAATTACTTAGCTAAAATAATGACATTGCATTCTTTAAACAAAATTTAAATCATATTTTTTGGGTAATTCCCATAAAATTGCATCTACAACTTCAACACTCAGATCCTCGTAGACTTGCATTGGAAAGGTGCAAACTGGTGAAAATGGTGAATGTCAGCAGTTACTAGGGATGTAATGATTCACTTAACTCACGATTTGATTCACGATTTTGATTTCCCGATTCGATTCACGATTTTTTTTTTTTACAAAATGAGATTTAAGAAATTATAAATGAAATGTGTCCTTTTATTATTGCTTGGACAAAATACTGTACGTTTCTTTGTGAAATTGAAATATAACACTAATAATATACTAATATAGCACTTGTAAATTATTGCTCTTTTGTTGGTTTTGATTGCTTCTATTGTCGCTTTGGATAAAAGCGTTTGCTAAATAACAACATTTAAATATAATGTAAATGTAAATAACAAAACTACATTTTTAAAAAAAAATTTAAATCAAGCCCCAAATAAAATAAGTCAAGTCAAGTCACCTTTATTTATATAGCGCTTTTAACAATACAGATTGTGTCAAAGCAACTGAACAGCATTAATTAGGAAAATAGTGTCAATAATGCAAAATGACAATAGTAAACACTCATTTTTCAGTACAAATATCACAAAATATATTTTAAAATAACACAAATAAAATAAATCTCTTCATATAAATAAACTAAGGCTTTGTCTGTGCTCTTTCCATTTAAAATTAGAGGCAACCGCCAACCACTGCATTTTAATCATGATCCAAACAAAGATGCTGCATACATGCAACTTTTAGATTAAAAGTTTTTAATCTAAATTACATTGTATAATTTCGAAATTTAAAGCAAAAACAGAATGGTTTGACTGATGAAATTATGCATAAAAAATATCTGCATGAAACAGAAACCGCAGAGCTGAATGAGACGCAGATTCACTCTCTGCCAGTAGGTGGCGCTTAAAGAGTTTCCTTGGTGTCCGCTGTAAACAAAGCAGCGCTGCACTTATGAACTTTAATATGCATTATACAGAGGCAAGAGGAAAAGAAAAAATACCATCGAAAGACCGTAAGTTCCCCTCAGACATACATTCATATAAACTCCTACCCCTAACTGAATCGCGATTTTTTTTTATTTATTTTTTTTAGCATCTCAACCGATTTGAATCGTCACGTATTTAAATAGATTTTCAACTGGCTCGCGGTTAATCGTTACATCCCTAGCAGTTACTAATGTAGATCCGTTTTGTCGTTTTTAAGGCGGCGGTCACTTGAGTCGTGTTTTGCCCACAGTCTCCTGCCAATAAAAACAGTGCTCTGTGTAGTAACCAACAACAAAGAGCGCAAGTATATAGTATATTTGTTTAATTAACTTTTTTGCGGCTTAGTAATTACTCAAGACAGCTGTGATTTCAGTTCAGTTTATTTTGAAGGCCTACTTGTATCTGTTGTTTCTTTGTGAAGTGATTGGATTGTAAAGATCATTTGTGCCATGCCCCTCATGTCACTTCAGCACCTTTTCTCATTAGTGTTGTCTGTTGTGACAGCTCAGCCATTCAAGAAACCAGATTTGTTCACTGGCCTTGAAATTAAGATCATGGTCAGCTTGCTTCACTGTGTGACTGCATCAGGTCAAGGCACTGGAAAAGAAAGCATGATTTTTAGACAGCAGCAGACACATTTGGTTTAATTCGGTTTCAATCCTGGCAACCTTATGCGACCGGTGAGTGTTTATTTACGTCCCACCGCTGTTGTAGAATATACTTTGCGTAGCCGCCCAGAGCAACGGCACATAGAGTGTGTAATTCAGCCGTGTCATAACAATTGATGTCTTGAACAAATGTGGCTGGGATTGTGAAGTTTCCTTTTATGTGTAGAACTGCAGGGCATGTGTCAGCTGTGCCACTTCTAAGGGGCCTGTTGATGTTAGCCAGAGTAGACGCCTTATTTGATTCAACACAAACTAAAATTAGCCTGTGAGGGAGAAGTACAGTCCGTTCAATATGGTGTGCTGCTGTGTACATGGGTGTTTGATCGTTCAAGCTGACAAAACACTGAAAATATGTCTTACCAAAATGATTCCAGTTGATAGTAATGACCGCGAACGGACTGTACTTCTGTCCCTCACAGCCCCCCATAGCACCATGGGAAATTTAACTGACAAGTGTTTCTTGCCAATTCAATTAGGCTGGGAGGTATTTCCAGTATTTACGATATATATATAGCAACACTGTAAATATTGCAATGATTTTACTGCGCTTTTTATTTGGTCATTAAAGTTGCAACGAAAAGGAAGTAGTGATAGATATTTTCTTCCTTATTGTGATGTACATCTGAGTGTAATGGATTATCAAAAAAGAAAAAAATTAAAGCTGTCGATTGTAGAGGGGTGGGATTTAAAGGCATAGTTCATCTTTTACTCGCCCTCAAATTGTTCCAAACCTGTATGAGTTTCTTTCTTCTGTTGAACACAAAAGAAGGTATTTTGAAGAATGTTGGTAACCAAACAGTTGACAGTAGCCACTGACTACCATATAGCATGGGGAAAAAAGGAATGGAAGTCAATTGCTAAAGGCAATTGTTTGTTTACCAGCATTCTTCAAAATATCTTCTTTTTTTGTTCAAAAGAAGAAAGATACTCATACAGGTTTGGAACAACTTGAGGGTGAGTAAATAATGACAGAATTAGAATTTTTGGGTGAACTATCCCTTTAAGCAGACTAAATGATTGGAGAAGCTCATACGTCACCAGAGAGAAGTCTAATGCTTTCACCACAACATCCATTTATGACATTTTGATTTAAACAAAATTACAAGGTGAGTTACATTTACGAAGGAAACCACAATAAGATCTTCCATTTAATAGACAGAAGTACATGCTTAATATTGAATAAGATTGAAGACCGTTTTGTGGCTGTAAAAAAAATTGAAAACTTATGGAACAATTATTGTGAACAATTTAGAATTAAAGGATGTTTATTATTTCAAAGGAGTTTAAATTGTAAATGCATCCCTTTGGTGTTTTATCAAAAAGACGATAATACAGTTATAGCTACTAGAGTTTCCTCTGTGTTTACCACAGGATCTCAACAAACTGAGAGCACGGTTGTTTGGCAAGGCTATTTGTGAGACTACCTCAAGCCTGCTCACTGTTCATGGCCTTAAAAGGGACTGGGACAGAGAGGAATCCTCTCACCACAGCAGACGGTCTTGACACCCGACTGCAGATTGTGTCAGTTCAAAAAAAGTCCTTAGTGCACAGGCTTTGAAAGAAGCCAAGAACATACATCTCACTTCTTAACAATATATACTGTCATATTAAAACCAGCGAGCAACAGTAAGTTTTTTTTTTTAGGAGTTTAGTTTTTAAACCATAAAAATGTATGAAATTCAGTGACATCACAACACTGGCCTGACAGGGCAATTGGCAGTTCTTTCATCCAAAACCCAGGTCAGCTGATTATCCTTTCTGTTAAGCCCTGATTACAGTTTCATTGTGAACTTTTCAGTAACTTATTAAAGCGCCAGGCATTTGATAGAATTTTTTTGCATTATGTCATCATTAACCCAGTTGAGCTGATTTTGTTGAGCTGATTTAGATGAGTTCGTTCAGATAATTGCCCCCCGATGCTCTGATCATCTTAATTGAGATGCATCAGAAAAGAGGGCAGATCAGTATTTAAAGCCCCTTGAGTATGAACGTCTGAATATATCCCCCTCTTTGAGTCTGCCACAGGCAGCGCTGCTGACACAGAACTGCTTTATGTGTTGTAGTTACCCACGGTCTGCCCGGGGCATATTTGTGATAATAATAAACCTGTTTATGAGCCGACTGTTTTCTTACACAATTTGTATGCAGTTAGCCTGCCCACTCTGCCAGACAGAGCTTTCTGTTACATAAACTGGGTCTTAGGGTTTAGTATTGTGTAAGGGGCATTATGTTTGTGAGTGTATGGATTACACTTATACAACCAGGAAACTCACTACTGATTATTGACTGGGCTCTTAACCAACCATATTTACTAATCATTGTGTGTACATACAGAAAAAAACACTCCTGTTTATAAACAAAAAACATGAATGCCAACCAGTGCCGATCCTAGACTTCTGGGGGCCCTACGCAAAACTGTGTTGTTGGTGGGGGGGTTAGTGGTTATGAACGAATGAATGAAACGCATTTTGTCCGTGTTTCACTCCGTCTCGAATCGCACTCGCGGAAAGTGCTTGAGAAATAGTGTCTCTTCCGCGGCTCAGTACACTTTCAACTCGTTTTTTTAGTTTCGAGCAAGACTGTACGACATTCACATTACATGATTTGACTGATGTGTGTGTTGACCTGGTGTTTCGGGGGCCCTACGCAGCTTTCGTATTTTGAGAGGATCGGCTCTGATGCCAACAGTTTCAACCCTCTACGGACATCTTGGCAATTGAATTGCCCCGAACAAAAACACTGATAAAATATTATTATTACTATTATTATACGAATTCTACTAATAAGAACAATATCAAAACACACTAAGGATTAATAAGCTACTGGATTCATGAATATTAATCAGGTTGTGTGCGTTTTCTCAAACTGATTTGCTGAAATCAAAACAGGGACGATACTAGGTGAGCACCAGCCAATGAGATTGTCGTTTGTGCATTAGTTCCGCCCACTACAGGAAAACCCGGCAGTTCTTAAAAGCTGAAGAATTCCAAAGGAACTCCGTTATTTTTACAGGAAAGTACAACAAAGTATGTCGTTTACATGTAGCACATCAATTCTGCATGTTATGTAAGACTCTCGCTCGCTCTCGCTCTTTGCTCACAGTGAGAGAAAGCGACGGCGAGTCGTGCGCCTTCACACTAGAGTTTACGTTACGCCAAATACACAAACACAGGTGGCGCTGCGCATCCATTCAGATGAACTGAAAAATATCACAGATCACTTGACAGAGAGTGAAACTCTGAAGTGCTCATTCAGATGTTCTGTGAGTGAAAATATATCTGTGCTAATCATATACTCAGCCTCCAACTCTCACACTGGCGAGTAAAATCTGAGAATTGATTAGCCATTGGCTAATATTATACATCATTTAGTCGCCCAGAGTGAAGATTTAGTTGCATATGCGAGTGATTTACTCGCAATGTAGAGGGTTGAGTTTAGTCCATATTGTGTAGATATTTTTGACTAAAGTAGTGCTAGTGGTAGGGATGGTTTAAGGTCCATTTCTCACTATTTACTAACCATTAACTGTGTCTTTTGCCTCAATAACTCCTAATGTGCTGCTTATTAATAGTTAGTAAGGTAGTTGTTAAGTTTGAGTATTGGGTAGGATTAGGGATGTAGAATATGGTCATGCAGAATAAGTACTAATAAACAGCCAATATGTTAATAATAGGCATGTTAATAAGCAACTAGTTAATAGTGAGAATTGGTCCCTCCCTATACTAAACTATACTATACTAAATTGTTACCGTTGCTAGAAATAAAAGTCATAATAATAAGAAATAAAGTCACTATTATGCAAAATGAGATATATACATTTCACAATTTTAAGGAATAAAGTTACAATTAAGTGAAATGTAGTCACAATTACAATACAATAAATATAGTCCCAATTGTAAGATACTGTATAAAGTCATGGTTATGAAAAACAAAGTCACTGTTATGTGAAAAAAGTGACAGTTGTGAAATAAGCATTGACATCAGTAAGAAATAAAGTTGCAATTAAGTGAAATGTAGTCACAATTAAAAGAAATATAGTCAAAATTGTAAGATACTGTGTAAATTCATGATTATAAGAAATAAACTCATAACTACAAGTAATGAAGACACAATTACCCTTTTATACAGTATTTTTCACATGTTGAACCATGTTTGTGCAGAACAGGATTAAGCCCTTAAATAAGGAATGACAACCATTTTTAGCTGCAGCGTATATGTGGTCACTGTGGTGTTATGTCACTTCTTTTTTTTTTGTCTGTTGGCCAAATAGCTAGAATACCCAAGATGCTTTGGGACACTATTCATAGGTATAGACAAGTAAGATATAAACAACTGGGTTTCATTAAGGAATTGTGAATGGCTGTGTTTGAGTCTGCACGGGCTGGAATGAGAATCATGCCATTTTGACTGTCATGATATGATGGATAGATAGAGCTGTTTAGTCTAGCGTGGATCCGGGCTGTCTTGCGATAGCTGCCGTTGTTTTCAGTAGCCTCTCATCTGTCACCTGTCTGGCAGTTGAAAGGGTAAATGACACTGAGCTCTGTCTGACAACAAGCCAACAGCAGATGAGAGACTGAGCTCAATGCTCCAAACCCTCTGTCTATATACATCAATACTGACATCATGTGTCTGACGCTTGGGGAATAGAGAGTTTGTGTTGAAATCCTCTCCGAAATAGAAACTGCTTATTTCAAGGATTAGTGTTAAATTTGCCACCGTCCACTGTTCTGGCTATTGTCAACTTTGTTTTGTCAGGCTTATCTACCGTGTGTGTCTCCAGGCATCGACATAGGTATGACATAACATCCGTATGTCTGAGCCAATCAGAATGCTTTTTAGAATTATTTTTAGACTGATTTTGTCAGCCATGGTTTGTTTGAGTGATATAGAATTGATATGTTGAATGACGGTAACCTGAAAAAAATTCTGCTAAATTCATACAATACCCAATTTGATGCTATGTGTGTGCTGCGGAGGTGTTATGTTCAACGCTAATTGGGCTTTTCCAGGTATGTGGTCTGTTCACTCAGGTTGTGGTCCGTTTGATGTCTGGAAAGTGTTTATCACTGGGCCAGAGGCCTCATTTGTTGACTTTCACACCGTGACTAGGCTTACTCAACTGACCACTAAAGCAAATGAGCTGGTCAGCAATGTAATTATGGTGTCATGGAGTTTGCCTGGAGCCAGCGGGGTACAACTGTTTCGGGTTGAAGACTGTGTGCTTAAATCCCAATGCTGATTAATTGGTGGTTTAACAAAGACACATTTGTCTTGTTCAGTAATTCACCTTAAATAGGCCACTTAAATAGGAATTATGGTACTGAGGAAGTGTTTAATCACCATACACTGGTCTGATGTTCTGAAGTGTTTAAAAATTATATTTAAATTCAATCAGTAAGCCGTAAATGATTTTCATATAATGGCCAATAACTGATAAATGGAGATAGTAAAATTCTGTACTATTGTGTCTAAATGAATTAAAAATACAAAGTAAATACTAAAATCAGTGGTTTTAATACGAATTTAGCCATTATAATGTACGGTATTAAAAAGTAATATTCTTTTTTAGATTTGTTAAAGATTAAGATAAAAAAGTTTTATTTAAAGAGGATAAATAAAACTGCGTATCTAATAACAGCCGATATCTGACATGGTATCGGTAAATCTCTTATTAAAAATAAGTAAAAAGTCATTTAGTATTGTGTAATACACAGCTGCGTTTACATCCCTGGACCAATGAGATTTGTCTGGGGGCGGGGCTACTCAACACACAATGTAACAGAAATCGAAACCAAGTGCTAACAAAACTTTTTGTAACTCATTGCTTGTTGCGAGCTGGTTAGGACGACAAAAACTCAGATTAATCTAAAAAAAAAAAAAGGCGATTTATTGTGTCATGTCTGGATAGAAAAGATGTAAGAGATTGTGGTTAAATGGCTTTTTCATGTCTTTTTCACGTAGGCTTTGGCGTGTCTGGACATGTACGCATGTGTTTATAGTTTTAATTACCTAATAATTTGTTCTTTTTGACTCTACTTTCAGTTTCACCTGGGAAAAACTCCACCTTAATGAGATTTATAAGATTTCGGGAGCAGTAGAGCCAAAAACCATCACATCCCTCTGATTAAACTCAATCACCTGGACCGGTGTCCCTCTGCCCTTTTTTGGGTCCTTCTGCTTCCTGAGTCTTGGACGAAGCTTCGAGATGGAGCAAAGAGACCTTACTCGGACGGCCCGGCCCAAAGGAAACGAGGAGTTTTTCTCCACTGTTACCACCATCAACAGAGCAGATCTCAGTGAGGTGGGTCTCCTCGCCAGTCCAATCAAGAGCCTTCCTTTACCTGGAGAGCAACAGGACCATGAAGAGGACGAAGACCTCGGTCTGGGGAAGGACATTGATGTCACTTCTAATGCGGACAGTGAGAGATGGGGGCAGGGAGATGGGCTGGAGGAGCAGGAATTCTCCATCAAGGAGGCCAGTTTCTCTGAAGGCAGCCTGAAGCTGAAGATACAAACGACCAAGCGGGCCAAGAAGCCTCCTAAGAATCTAGAGAACTACATCTGTCCTCCTGAGATCCGCATCACCATCAAGCAGCCAGGAGAGCAGAAGTCCGCCAAGCATGCCAAGAGTGTCAGGGGAGGGAAGGAGGAAGATAAAGGACCCCCCAGAAAAAGGGTTAGTGTCACTGCCAGTGTTTAGAGTGCTTTTGTTTTCTTGTGTCATGTGATCACTCTGTTGTGTTGATGTCATATGGTTTCATGGGTATAGACGGTATGGACTTTAGTCAGAGTAGATGCAATGTTACGTTTGACGGCAGTGAAATTCCATTGGCAGCTGATCAAATACTGAAAGTATCTTTTCTATGGAAGCGCCTTTTATCTTTTTGTTTAGCGTGAACAAAATATAAATTTTTTGAATGTAAAATGTGATTTTGTGCATCAATATGAATTTGAATGTTATGCACATACGAAACATTTCTTGAACAAATATTTTTTTGTGTTACAGATTGATCCTTTCATCCACAAAATTAGGCATCTCTTTAATATGAATTCAGAAAAAAGTCAGTATTGTGATACGTAAACTACCCGCGACCTAAGAGATTATGACATGAAAAGAACAAATTTCTATATAAATCTTTGGCTAGTTGAAGTTCTGTAAATGTTTTGAGATGCATGTCTTTGAACGGATTGTACTTCTGTCCCTCACAGTGTTCTTTGTGTCAGATTAACTATGGCATATGACTAAGGACGTTAATATAACCACATGGACAAGTATTTTTCTACATTTTATCATGTCAATTATGTTGACAATGTTCTCAATTTTTTTGAAGTGCTTTCTCTTTAAAATAAATCATGTTTATGCTGAGCCTAGATGACACAATTGCTTTTTCTGGGCTGTCAGCTTTTTGGCTGCTCGTCAAATGAAGTGTGTGCCATTGAGTAACGTAACAGCTAGTCATTAACCTTTTGTGGCATTTAGACTCAGTGAGTTCATTGACTTGCATGTGGTCCAGATATCTTACTCAGTGTAAAGGGCCTTTTTTGAATATGTCAGATGACACACAATTTTTGATTTGGGATAAGAGAATGGTATGAGCATGATTTTTGGGCATGGTGTCATGATAATTTCATGTTTTTCATCATGTTCATTGCTGTTCTTTGAAGTCTCTTGGAGTACCATGTAAATGCTAGGGATGTGCCAAACGACTGTTTTCGAAATCAACAAGTTCCTAGGTCACAAGGTAGACCTGTATAATTAGGCTGGTTCTGAGGTCATCTTATCCTGATCAGGTGCATTTCACAATGTTTCAGAACGAAGCACAATATGATATAAATAAAGGTCTCAAGACTCATTTTAAAACGCTTAAAGGTTAGTTCACTCAATACTTAATCCTCTTGTCACTCCAAACCAACTCTAAAGACTTTAAAGATTTTAAATCATAATTGAAACAAAATTAAGCTTTTTAACGAAGCCTGAGAGATTTCGGTCACCCCTATTAAAAGCTCATTCACCCAAAATGCTTCAGATGTTTCAAAATGTTCTTAAAGAAATCGCAAAAGAAATTAATGTTAATAGATCCTTTTTTTTCCAGGCTTTCTGAAGAGACATGGTCGCTTTATATAACAAACACATTTAATTTAGGCTTTTATTCACATATAAACATTGAACGCACATAGATAGAGTGCATCAAATGTGCTTGCTGGACATGTGAGAATCAATCATGTTTGTTCTTGTGTGTCACACAAGCTTGTTTGAGTTCCGCAAGAACCAGTCAGGTTTGTTCTCTCAAGTACAGTTGAGCTCCTCTTCAGACCACTTGGATTAAACAGCTTGATTTCTTTTTACAATCTATGAACTTTTTAAAGTGTGAAATAAACATCTTTTTCATTAAAAATATCTTTGTGTTTCGAAAATGAACAAATGTCTTGTGGGTTTGGAATAACATGAGCGTGAGTAAATGATGACAGTATTTTCATTTTTGGATGAACTGTCCCTTTAATGCAACATTTTGAAAACACAACAGAGCGAGATGCTCTAAAACAGCTTTGCGTTGGTTAGTTTGTCTGTTTGCTGAGAATGACTGTAGTGCTTGAATTGAGACACACCACTTTTCAGACAATGCAATTCATAGTATGTTGTCAGTTTGTAAACTAAAAATTTAAACAAATTAAAAACTAAAAATACCAAAGCCAGGACAACGACTTATCCTTAGTAAAGACCACAGTACATGAAAATGATAATCATCCAGTACCATGGTATTTACTATTTGATACCATCTGTGTACTATGATTCTATTACAGTTGGCTACTTTTTTTGCAAAGGGAGCTGCAGAGTGAGTTCATGAAAATGTGAGACGCTAAAATGGCTCCTTTTAGTAAACACTTTCAGCTCACCGCAGCGTGCTCCATCAAGTTTTCAAAACAGATATGTCGCATTTTCCCCGTCCTCACAAAAGAATGAAGGATTGTGGGAAAGAATGGGAGGAGAGGCTGGTGATCCCGCAGCCAGAGTCTGTAATTTGACCATAATTAGGGAGAAAAATCTGTGCTTACTGAATCAGAGAAGGAACTGCCAGCATCAGCATCTTTCAACGCACCGCAGGCTCAAATTGATTGCGTTTGGTGTGGAATCTCTGGTGTTGAAATGCTCTGATATCTTTCATCTTTACAGTAATCTCTTAGGGAATGAATTATTTGTACTGTAATGGAAGACCAGCTCCTGCTGTTTCGTGTGATGTGCATTTAAAAGCCCATCCACGTCTGCCAAATGCATTTGACTTGATCCCAACAATTGATGGTTTGATTATCGGCCTTGAATTTTGTATGTGGCTGCATGTTATCTGATTTCCCCAGGGATTTCTCTTTGCCTGGAGAGGAAGGACAATGTTGCCACGAAGCCAAAGCCAAGGGTCTCGAATTTCTCTTATTTTCGGACTGGGAAACTTAGCCCTCGTCCACCCCACAGAGATGAAATTTTCTAAAGCGGCAGATACACGCAGTGGAGAGGGCGAAGGAGAAATCAATGGAAAACAGAGAAAGGCTCAAAGAGCAACAGGGAACTGAGGCGGGAAGCCTGGAGTGCAGCTGTCTCTTTCTGGCAATCTCCACATTGACCACAGACAGAGGGTCAAAAAGGGCAGAAAGAAGAACAGAAGAGGTGGCCTCACACCACCCTCTAAAGTTTAGCCGGGTCTATAGAAAACCGCTCCGAAAAGGCAAAGAAAAGCAACCGCCCATCCCCCAAATACACACTACAGATGGAATCCCATTCACTTCGAGAAGGGACAGTGCCACAAACTCCTCATTTAGAGCCACCAAATCCCATTCTGTCCTTGCTGTTTGGAGCTTAGGCGTCAAGCCCAGCTCCTCTTCTCATCTCTTGCTTACAAGCAGCGGGGTGGGGTCAAGGGTTAGTGCGTAATTGAAACCGGCCCGGACACGCTGAGAATAGGGCTTTACATCAGCCCTCTCGGACCGCGACAGCTGCTCGCTGCGTCTTCCATTCGTGGCAACAGCCTTTTCCCCCCTGCTAATGTAATCAGAACACCAGGGCAATGGCAGTTTAGACAAGCCGGGCACTCTGATGAATTAACTCCAGCTCCTCGTATGGATTAGACCTCCTCTTCCACTCACTCCACTTGATGACCTGTTTTGCACTTTAAGTGTTGTCGTGGGCTGCGCTGCTGGAAAATTAGTTTAATGCAGCAGAAGTTTTCTGCACCCACACAACAGTGTGACCACGCAGCCAGAAATAGATCGCAGCCTTCTCGCTGGCGTTGTAAAAGCACAGAGTCTGGATGTGCAATTAGGCGGTCTGAATATGCAGAGGTCAGGACACGTTGTGTTTGTCATTTCCATTAGGACTTAAACGAAAGGTTTCGCAAATGGCATCTATTATTTTTCCTTTTTTACCAAACTCTGAGGAAAAAACATTTTGTGTGAATGCACATTTTGCTAAAATGCTGTGAACAAATTTAAAAGGCTGGTACAGATGTTTATGGATGATAACAGTGATCGCGCCAGTATTTTTCCCATTTGTTTCTTCCACTGGGATTTTAAAAACGACCGAGTTGGTTATGTAATTCCTAGTTAATATACTGTATGTAATGCTTTATGGGAGGGGCAGTTTTGGTGTGGTTCCTGCTTCTCTGGTAACAGACTTCTCTGATTGGTGAATTCAAGGCTCTGCCCACTTTAGGATTGAGGATATTGTAGTTCTTCACAGGGAATTTGGCAATTACATAAAATGTTAAAAACACACTAACTTTTGGCTTCTACAGAAGTACATATCATCACTTGATAACCTCAGTGCTCATTGTAGGTCTGTCTTGAACAGTTTTTGTTCTTTGTGGAGATTTTTATTTCTGAAACCCAACTTGTTGCTTAAAGGCATTTTATATATCTTGCACATGCTATATTAGTAGCTGGAGGTGCTTGTCCACTGAAGCCCAGTTGACTTTAAGTCTATAATGTATTTGTATCCAGTATCACCCCTGTGGTTTAACACAGTAGTGAGTTCATTGTGATGACAAGCCCGATGGAAGGTAGATCAATGTGCGAGCGTGTGCTCTCTGAGGGCCAGACGGCAGCGATCTTTGCCCCGTCACTGCTCCGTGTTTGACGACAACACTTTGATTGTCAGCCATTTCCGCCGAAGCGGGCATGCTCATTGATGCGTGTTTGTCAGGGGAGAGTGTGAGCAAGGCTTCTGCGACTCCAGCCCTGACTTGACGAGGGGGCCGAGAGGATCATTTTCCCTGTCAAGACGAGCTTGTGGAGCTCGCTTTCTTTGCGTCTTTACCTTGCGTCTTCTCTCCAATGGTTCGTATTTAACCAAAACTTCGTTTGCTCGAAGAAAACACATCTGTAATCAGGTTGAAGAATGACTTCCTCTCCGAGCGACGATAGCGGAGGGGATAAGAGGTTTAAAAACGGTGGATTGTGTAGCAGGGTAAATGCAGCTTTTGTGTAGTAATGATTGGGGAGTCTGGCAGGGAGCAGATGGGCTAGCTCTCTGTCTCATTGTGTCTGGCTCTTTCTTTTTTTCATTTTGGCTGAACTAATATGCCAGATGGTGGCAAAGAGGAAAGGCCAACAAGTGAGCTGGGGCATATGGGGAGCCTGGTTAAAATGGGACCCTACTGTGGCGGGGGATGGGCGGGAGATGTGTGATACAATAGCAGGTAATTAAGGGAAGGACTTGACTTCGCCGCTAAGCCTTTGTGCATGGCAAAATATTTTTCAGGGGACCTGCCGTCAGCATCAGACAACACTGCTGTATGTCAAATTATTACTAGGGGTTAGAGGTCTGCATGGGCTTTAAACTGAAGCCTGAACCCGGCCCGTACCCGAGATCGTCTGACCCGACCCGATCGGCACAGTTAAATTTAGAGCCTGAATTTTAAAAAAATGCTGTATTTCACGATTGCATGCAATGGTCAGTAAACAAATACATGTAAAAAAAACAAAAAACTGATTAATTAAGGCTCGGCCAGTTCACAAGGCAAAAGAAAAAACACTTACCAGTTATGAAAGTTTATGAACATCAGGTGCAGCGGTCACATAAATTCTGCCAAGTTTTTGAATGGTTGTATACTACAAGATGATAATTCTTCCATCGTGCAAATTATTGCCATTTTCATCAGTTAAGGCTCGTTAGCATTCGGCCTGCTTTAAATCAGACACAGAGATGCAGTGCGGTAAGATCGCATTTATTTGAATTAATTATATGATTTATTTGAATTAGCGAGAGAGAGAGAGAGAGAAAGAAAGTGAGTGCTGAAAGTTGCGTGTGTGAACCCGTGTCTGCGCGTCTCTCTCTACAAGCAGTGAGGCTTAGTTACTTCAAAAACAGCGATTATACCCCCTCATTGCAGAGAAATATAACGTTGTGAGTAAGTAGCCTGTCGAAACTATTTTACTAATAAAAGTTTCCGTGCTGTTGTCGTGTGCAATAATGTGTGTGCGTGCGTCTATGAAAGAATCGTAGCCTACTGCATATAGTTTTAGTTTAGCTATAAACCCGAACCCGACCAGAACCCGAAGCTATTCATTAAACATTAACCCGAACCCAACCCGAAAGTATTTCGGGACCCGTCGGGCTCGGGGCGGGTAGCAGACCTCTACTAGGGGTGCTCCGATTGATCGGCTACTGATCACTATCGGCCGATAATTGCTTTGGGATGATCGATCGGCGGTCTCTATAAAGGCCAATCTCAAAAAAACGATCTCAAGCTGATGACGCGCCTGCCGTGAGAGGTTTGGCACGACATGCAGCGGCACCGTCTCAGTCTCTGTCCGGCACGGGTACAATAATTATAATGCTGAAGGTGAGGTACAATTCATATTCATTAAATAACTTAAAAAGTAATTTGAAAACTTTCTGTGAGACTTAATTTCACAAATAGCGTGAGTGAATCACCGCACGCTCTCTCTTTCCCTCTCAAAATGTGCAAATGGCTTTAAATCACATCACGTCTGCGCTATAAGCGAGCTGCAAGCTACACAGTTGGCACAGGAATTGTCACTTGCACAATCAAGGCAGTGTCGCATCGTCACTAAAGTTTATAAATTGCATTTCTTTTTAATTCTTGCCAGTGTTTAAACCATTCAGCGCTCGCGTGCTCTCCTGGAGACCATGCGCTCATGCACACTCGCAGCGCACACACATAATGCCAGGTTGCAGTGCGTATGCGGTGTGCGCTCATGTTAACAGATTAAAGCGTTCACGCTGCACACGGTTGTGGTCCAGCTGTGCGTTCAGGAGTGGTGCGTCTGCAGCAGTGCAGAAATCGTTTCCGTACAGAGTCTATTTTTGCTGCGCTGCACGTGCTAAATTAAAGTGACAGAGCATTGTTTGCGGTAAATATAAACATGGATTGACAAGGAAATGTAGTAATTACACCATAAATGCATATAATTATCTCCTGTGTTTCACAGTCAACACGTAGGCTGTGGCTTTTTGGCTAGGTTTAAAGGAAAAGAGCACTTTTAGATAAACCAGGCAAAAATAGATGGCACTCGTGGAGGTAGGAAAACAAAGTTGTTTATAAACCGCAGGATTGCTTGTAATAAAGAATTAAATGCAAAAGAAAAGGCAGTAGAGCTGACTGTTTATGTCAGTAGTAAGTTTTAATTTAGAATGTTTGTGATAATGAAGTAGTTTAAATGTTTTGCCACTTGCTTGAGCAACTTATTATATAAATCTAGAAGTAGGCCTAAATGCAAAAGTAAAAAGCATTGAATAATGTGTTTCTTATATTTATTGCGTTTAAACGCGTCTATGAAAGATTGTATTATACTGTACTGTGTAAAAAAACAAAAAAAACAAATCACAAAGCTGAAAAAGCATTTTAAGTAACAATGTTTGGATTTGAAATCAAAATAATGGATAAAAGTTTGTGTTTGTAGTAAACAGCCACGGATCAGTTGCAGACTCCTCTGTGAAAGCACAATGAGAGTCAGTACTGCTTCTGTACCGCACATGGACTGCATACGCACTGCAAACGGAGTATGTGTGAACCTGTTGTAACACTGCCTCTCGTACAGCTCACGAAATCAGGCTTGTGCTGTGTGTAAGCTATTGTGCAACAATTGCACGATTGTCAAAACTAAAATACAGTGCATGATCAAACATTTAGGTGAGATAAATACAGTGGTGTGAAAGTGTTGGCCCCCTTCCTGATTTCTTATTTTTTTGCATGTTTGTCACACTTCAATGTTTCAGATCATCAAACAAATTTAAATATTAGTCAAAGATAACACAAGTAAACACAACATGCAGTTTTTAAATGAAGGTTTTTTATTATTATGGGAAACCAAAACCCGAAACTACATGGCCCTGTGTGAAGAAGTGTTTGCCCCCCTGTTAAACCTGTGGTATATCACACCTGAGTTCAATTTCTCTAGCCACACCCAGGCCTGATTACTGCCACACCTGTTCGCAATCAAGAAATCTCTTAAATAGGACCTGCAATTTTGTTTTCCCTTAATAATAAAAACCTTCATTTAAAAACTGCATGTTGTGTTTACTTGTGTTAGCTTTTACTAATATTTAAATTTGTTTGATGATCTGAAACATTAAAGTGTGACAAACATGCAAAAATTTAAGAAATCAGGAAGGGGGCCAGCACTTTTTCACACCACTGTATACGTTTTTGAAAAATGTCTTAAAAATGCCCCCCTCCACCCCTCAAATAAAAAAAAATCCCCTCTCACAAGAGTCACCTAAGAGGGGAATCAAAAATGAAATTCAAGCCCTGAATAAATGTCCAAAAATCTTGATTGGATCATCACTATAAATAATTCTACATGATAAAAAGGAGGCTCTAAAAAGATCTGTATCGGTGATCGTATCGGCAGATAGTGCTTTCTGTGATCGACGATCGGTGATCGGCCTCAAAAATCCTGATCGGAGCACCCCTAATTATTACACTGATTGCACTCAATCAGCCGTGATTATTTTTTCAGTGTTCACATCTGTGTTTGGGCGTTCATTAGTTGCTACGGTCTTTTGGAGAATAGTCTATTCATTGTCACAAAATTCTCATTATTTTTTAGGACAGCTCACGATTCACGATATATTTGTACATTCGTTAATGGGTTTGTCTTTTGTGCGGACTATTATGGTGTCTGGACGTCCAGCAATCGGCGTGTTAATTCTGACAATACATGTCACAATTTCCGGGTCCAAATGTTCCCGTCACCTGCAAAAAGCAAACAAGCGGTTCAAATATACACTTGCGGTGTGCTGTAATACCCATGAAAATGCCTTTGAAAAACCTTTATCTTCAAACTGAAATCTCAGATGGCCAGACAGTGATTCATCACTCATGAATGGTTAAAATAATAGAGCTTAGAGACTGCAGTGCACACTGCAAGTTTTTAGAAGCTTAGCTTAAATGTAAATAAATAGTGTTTAGAAATGACTGGGGAGATGGTATTTTCATATGGAGATAGATTTGTTGCATAATTCCAAATAAATAGATTATGATCCACGCATTTGTGCATCGCTCTCTGTACATTTGTGAATGACTTTCTGTGCATTTGTGGATCGCTGCGTGCATTTGTGGATTTTGAAACATTTGAAACGTGTTACGATGGGTCAGCAAAATGTGATTGGCTTGAGTTGACGGTGGTTGAAGTCCACACATTTGTGAATTTGTCAGCGTTTTGTTTCAAAAGCCACAAATGCATGCAGCGATCCACAAATGTACGGAACGTGATTCACAAATGAATGCCAGGCAAAGTTGTCTTTGTAGAGTAAAAATATGTTTGTGAATGTTTTTTATTTGCAGATCTCATTTTATTTATTTGTGAATTTTGTTTTAATTTTTGTTTTAATTGACATTTTTGTATAACTCATAGATTTATTTGTACGTCTCATTCTATTTTGCTTGTCAATATGTTTAATTTTTGTTAATCTCTTTAAATGTATTTGTGGATCATAATCTGTTTATTTGGAATTATGCAACAAATCTATCTCCATATTCTCCACTGAAGCAAGTAGACATTTGGACCTGGAAACTCTGTGTGTGTGTGTGTGTGTGTGTGTGTGCGTAAACGTGCGTGTTAGACCTATATTAAACGGCAACTATTTTACGGCAAAAACAGAGAAACAAATAGAGACATAATTAGCGTAGCTGCTGTTCCAACCAAATATAAAAATATTTAAAATGGCTATTTCATATATATTTGTATACAACAGTCATACATCGCTATTAGGACCGCACGTCCTGTAACAAGTTTGTCGCCTCAGAGCACGAAAGTTATCCGTCTAAAAGGTCTGCAGTCAACGGTGAAAATCAAAAGTAGATTTATTTTAAAAACCAACAGTTTAACACTAAATATTGGACATAAACGAACACGTTAAATATAAAAGTATTTAAAACGGGTAAGTTCATATATTTGGAGTAAAGTTAAATTGAACGGATACATCAGTCATACAGCGCTCAGGATGCCCCATGCGCCCCAATGTTTCCCCTGCCATTATATTAGGGGGGCGAGTTCTGCGTGTCTCTGTGTTAGTGAATGGCACAGACACGCGTTTTTGTTTACTACTTGTACTGAAGCGCGTGTGACGCTTCCGGTGATATTAACTTCTGCCGTCTCATTAGTGAGGACATTAAATACATGAACAACATCTCCAGAACTCCTCTGAGAGTCACTTCATGAGCATTTGACTGTTTAATTTGTGTAAAACTATGAGTAAAACTATCCTCATATCATATACACACAGAAATGTAATGGTATTCACGGCAACCCGTCAAAATAAAAGTTTGGTTTAACTTGAAGACATTGCGGCAGAAATATATTACTTACTATTGTTCAGTAGAACGTACGTAATAGGCTACTATGATGCTAAAACACAGAATTTGGTAACAATAAATCATAAGGTTGGAAAAAATAAAACATTTCATAGGGCCCTAAACATGTAATTTGTGTTAAACTTTTAATAAATTGATGTTAAATTGTTTGTTTCATGATTTGAATTAATTATTAGACATGCTTTTTGATGAATAAAATTAAATTTAACCATTAAAAAGGAGCCCCCCCCCCAAAAAAAAGCCGTAAACCTAGGGGAAACACTGCGCCCCATGACGAGCCCAATGCGCCGCCACAGAAACAAGAATGAGATGCGTCCTAACATAACTGTGGCATTAAATTCAGTTAGTCAGGGCTCGGTTAAAATATTACACATATATATACAGTGGGTACGGAAAGTATTCAGACCCCCTTAAATTTTTCATTCTTTGTTATATTGCAGCCATTTGCTAAAATCATTTAAGTAAATTTTTTTTCCTCATTAATGTATACACAGCACCCCATATTGACAGAAAAACACAGAATTGTTGACATTTTTGCAGATTTATTAAAAAAGAAAAACTGAAATATCACATGGTCCTAAGTATTCAGACCCTTTGCTGTGACACTCATATATTTAACTCAGGTGCTGTCCATTTCTTCTGATCATCCTTGAGAATATAGGCCGTTCAGATTACTTGTTAAAATGCAATGAAATACCTTATATCAGCAGATGTACGTCTGTGTTTGGAGACTCCTTCACCGGCTACAGGCTCTAATCCTCATTTGCGCGAGTGTGAAATGCGGTGCTGAAGTGAAATAGCTGGGCAATTTGATAATAATAGCCAAATTATAATAGGCCGCCTAATAATAATAATAATAATAATAATTTAATACATTTATAGGAGAATGAGCCTAATATCATCTTGACTATCGACAAAGACGTGCTATTGTTGATATCTCTGACTATCGTCGATACACGATACTACCATCTATCAGCACAACCCTAGTAAGTAATATTATTTGTAACTAATACAGAACTTAATAGGTAGCCAGTGCAGAGACTGTAAAATTGGGGTAATATAATCATATTTTCTTGACCTGGTAAGGACTCTAGCCGCTGCATTTTGGACTACCTGTAGCTTGTTTATTGAAGATGCAGGACAACCACCTAGCAGTGCATTACAATAGTCCAGTCTAGAGTTCATGAATGCATGAACTAGCTTTTCTGCATGAGAAACAGGTAACATGTTCATATCAAATATGATTTTCAAAAGACAAGTTGCTATCTAATATAACACCCAGCCTCATCACTCAGGGTTACAGCCCATCAACTCTGTTTCTGTGTACACAAGCTAGTGCTCATCCACCCGCCAAAAGTCTGGCCTTCATTCCCAAATGCATAGCTCACCCCAGTGATCTACTGCCATGGACCAGTCCAACTGACATATGTATCATATTTTCTTTTGGCCCGTGTGTCCAAACCATAGTTGCCAGTGATGTAGAGTCAACAGTAATCACATCAAAAGAAATATAGACTCACATAAACTGGCTCGTTGTTTGGTTTTCCTTGGTTTACTGCCAGCATCACCTTCTTTCAGCTACACGTTTGTCTATCTCGTCATCGGCGCGAGCTGAATTCAGGTTTAAATCCATTTAAGTAGCTGTGAGGTGTGATAAGGAAGCCTCTTTTAAGAGTGTCCAAACCATGGCCCTCCTGTTGGCTGCTGGTTTTTATGTCCTAATGGCATTGGCCACTCTCTTATCTGTCTGTCACACAAGCCCTGCACCGAAAGCTTCATTACCCAGCACCCATGGAGTCATCCTTTAATACGAGACAGTAATCATTAGGAGCTGGTCCAGTGTATTCACCGGAAAATTAATTCGGCATCTCTCGCAGAAGTCGATAGGTGACTCCCTCAGCCTCTTGATGTGAGGTATTTATAACAAGTTGTTTGTCATTGGGGGAGTATCGATGGTGACCAGGGAGGAAATTGTGGGTAGTTGAGCAGTCAAATAAAAGTGACCTCTGTGTGTAGGAGACTGTCAGAACAAGAAAAAAGTCCCTGAGTGTGGTTTTACTTCCTTTATTCAGCACTCTAGCTACTGTTGTTCATTTCAGGGACTGTCTAATCGGTGTGCTGTATTGATAAGATTATTATTTTGTAGCCAAGTGGAGTCCTATCTGAAACTGGTACTTGCAAAAGCTTAAATCACTATTGCTGTTGCTCATATCTTTAAAAACCAATAACCTGTGTAACTGACAAGTCTACCTTAATATTTATATATTAATTTATTTTTAATTCGATGGTTTGTATGTTTAAAAGAGAAGAAAATAACAATAAAAATATAAAAAGCTGCTGATTGATTGATTAAAAGGTATTATTAATTTAATCACCTAAGGTTGATTGATTGAATCAGATGAATCACAGTGAATTGCATATTTCATGATTTGCTAATGTAGATGAATCGAAAATATTATTGTGGCAAATGTGTGAGGCATTGAATTGGCAAAATAGTGTACATAGTGTTAACATAAGAGCAGGTCATATGGGTTTTTGAAAAATATCTCTTTTGTAGTTTATAACGTAGCTATCCTTAAATGAAAACAGTCTGCAAAGTTGTTAATCAAAAAAGTGCATGATAAATAAAGATATTGTCTCTCAAAAGAGAGAGTCGATTCTGAATCGCCTTAACGAGTCATCATATTTTCGAATCTTTTGCCTGTTACCGGTATACGTCTCTGGGGAATACATTTGCATAATCCCCGCCTGCCCGCGAAATACGAACAGAGTCTGACCTGCCCACAAACACTTCCGCTAGTTAGTGTGTTTACATCATGTTGAGAAGACACTGTGTTCAGGGATACCACAGAAATACAATTTGAACCTTTTGTTGTGTGCTCGTGATTTTACCAAGGACTGCTTCTATAATCTTGACTTTTATCTTCGTCGGCTTCTAATCTTCTTTATTTGGACTAACAAGCTCTCCGAACCCCACCTGTAAGTACGATTGATACGTTATGTGTACATTTTCAATTGAGTGCTCAAAATATCAAGTTTTTTTGCTAATATGTGATGTATACCTAGTGCAGCTTTAGGTTTCCAGGTAAAGCACAATATTACTGTCTTACTGAAGTGGTTCTGATAATTCACTGTGAACCCACTATTTCCTAGGAATGTGTCGATTAATGTAGACTGACGTTGTTCTAATAATTACTTCGTTTAATAATAAAGAATGTAGTGTAGCACACAGACTTTATAATCATTGTGAAATTGCTGTTATAGGGTTATAGGGTTAATGCGGGAGAGACGAGCGAGTTAGTTAGGCTGCTGCTCCTGTGATACAACTGTTCTGCGTTCTGATTAAAAGTTCAGACACAGAGCATCTTTTGTCTGGCGTTCTTCAAACATTACAGTAGACATATTTTGGTTTACAAACTGTATTGTTTCATCAGTTAGTCACGTTAGCACTCGGCTAACGTATCCACCATTATTGTTTTAAGTGTTCTCCTCTCTGTGCCAATCACAACAGGCTTGGCCAGCTGACCAATCAGAGCAGAGTAAGGTTATGGAAGGGAGGGGTTTGCTCCGAACTTGCTTGGAACTAATCTTTTCGAAATCATTGGCAAATTAATCAAATATTAAATGTATATTCTGAGAAAATTACAATGTTTTCTGGCCTTAGATGCATTTAAACCTGTTGTAGAGGACTCCAACACAATATTAGGACACTTTAAAATACCATATGACCTGCTCTTTAACATATCATTGAGCATAAGCTGTTCGCTGGCGTACAGAATACAGAAATCCATTGTTCAAACGATTTTTTCAATCTGTTTTCATAAAAAAAAAATTATATTGGCCTATTTTTCAATATTTTTGTTGCTTTATGTACATTTTTGGTCATTGCATCACATCTTACCAATTTCTTGGTGTCTCACACCTTGAACAATGCATTTGTATAATGCCACTTCTGTTCTGTTGTGCTCTGCCTAGCTGTTGAAATGACCAAATCATTGGTTTAACAAAGTGTTTGCTGTGAGTTAAGGTGTGGTCACCTTTACCTGTTGTTCTGCAAATTTTCACAGGCAAAATCCAGTCATTTCAGTTGAGGTTGTTTGGGAATTTTGTGTGTGGGCAAAAGATTTCCTTGCACACATTTCACATTTGGTTCAGTTGGTCATGCTTATTTACTACTTTGACCCTCAGAAAGCTGCTTGTGCTTCATATACTATTGACAATAGACAACAAACCATTTTCCTTAGTGTGATCACAACTTTTCATTTGGTAGGTTTGTGACTTCTCACTGTGGTGGTTTGTGCCCAGGTGAAACTATATGAGATTACTCTTCTCAACAGCTGTTTGCTAGTGGTCACTGGGCTGCAAGGGCTGTTTTTTTTTTCTTTGGAGAGGTGTGGGGGTTGGGTTTGGGCTCAGTCTCTATGATTTACTGCAGCCGAAAGACCAGCTGCCCCTCTGTGTCTGTTCAGACTAACCCTCCTCCTCCTCCTCCTCCTCCTCCTCCTCCTCCTTAGCCAGCTCAGGCACTCTGCCATTGCATGTGTTCATCCCAGACCCGGGGAAGTGGACATTGCTACCGGTCTCTAATAAAACAATCTACTTCAGAATCGCTGCTTAAACTAATGACATTCTTGTATTAGGAGTGTGGTTTTGTATTGATATCTGTGTCTTTAACAAGATGGAGGTTTAGATTTGAGTAGATCGCCATATTTTGACCTGGGGTGAACTGTTGGGACTGTAGGCCGCTCTGGGGGATGGGTTGAGTGTGTGCAAGGGGGAGAGACCAATTTCAGCCTGGTGCAAATGATTTGACAGCATGAATCAGCCAGCAGCCTTGTACGGAAATGAAATTAGGGGCCCATTTAGCTGACAAAGCTACACAAATTTGGACAAGCACCAAACAGATCTTTTACTTGTGGAATTAAAATGAGCATCTAAAAAAAAGTCTGAACAGACATGAGTTGAATTTCTTTTTTTCTTTTCTCCCTCTCTCTAAACCAGCTCAAGTATTGCCGCGATCGGATCCATTGGCTACGTTTACATGCAACCAAATAATCCATTTGTAATCGGATTGATGGCTCAATCGGACTGAAAAGCCTTCATGTAAACACCTTAATCGATCCGGTTGAGCTCGATTGGAATGAAATTTCGATCGGATTTAAGGGGGTGGTTTATTCCTTTTCTAATACGATTGAGAGTGCATGTAAACACTCGATCGGATTGAACCCCGAAACTGAAAGAACTGCGCATGTGCATTGACACAGAAATAGCGTAATGACGTATGACGCGCATAACGAGCGGTTCTTCCTTTTGAATAAAGTGTTGTATAAATGCGTGTCCTGTCATTATAAAACTCTCCTTTCACTCGGCAACTATGAAGTGGAGCAGGACAACCTCCCACCAGTCCTTGTTTTGGATTCTCATCCACAGGCAACCCGTTTTGTGCGCGGGGAGGGGCATTTTTTCTGCATGATAAATATGAGCAGCACGGCACAGCAGTTTATATGTATATTTATCCATAAATTAATAAATATTAATTCTGCTGTTAAAAACAAATAAATAAACCGTGTAGGAGGGTGGTTATTATGTGCAAACAGTGAGAAACTCTATATTTGTGCAGTGTGCGCATGTAAAAAAAAATAAATTCCGATTTGAAGCTTGTGACATATAAACACACACATCAACTCGACAACTTTCTTTAGCGTTTATGCAAACACTACGTTCAGCTTCATCAATCGGAAAGAATTCAGTCCGATTGAACCAAAAATTGCATGTAAACGTAGCCATTGTCACAATTGGATCCATCTGTGATATTACTGAACCTTTCTTGACAGGTAACTACATAATTGAGTTGACCAGTGAAATCAGCTGTGGAATGGGGTTTGCGCTTTACTGGTTTGGGGGAAAAGAAACCACTGCAATTCTTCTGGCTCAAATTACCTTGAATTTGTACTCTATTCAGTGCCTGATCATAAATCCTACAAGCTATAACTATTATGACTTATATGTCTTTTAAATGATGTTACATAGCATGTAACTCAAGATGTTGGTTTTAAAGGGATAAATTGAAATGAAAATTCTGTCAATAATTACTCACCCTCATGTCGTTCCAAAAATGTAAGCCCTTTGGATAAAAAAACTAAGATATTTTTGATGAAATCTGAGAGCTTTCTGACCCTGCATAGACAGCAATGCATGTTTCAACGGGTGTAACGGTTAACAAAATTCACGGTTCGGTACATTTTTGGTATGTTTCTGATACGGGGAACAGGGTAATTCATGACGTCACAATGTTGGAAATATTTCTGTTTTAAACCATGAAGGCGAGCCAATGGATATCACACAAGCAACGTGCAAACTTTGCGCAAGAATTATGCCTTAATCTCAGTCAATTCACTGTGCAGAAAGTGAAAGTAAAAACGGAGTGACAGAGTAATGACGGAGCTTTCGGCATCTGACGCCGCATATTCTCTCAGAGACGAATCTACTTAAATATGTACATAGGATACATATATACATGTACATATATAACGGTATACAGCTTACTGTTTTAATTTATTCCCTTAATATTTCTCTTGTGGCCCGCAGGGCTCCAGACTGCGACCATTTTTTCTACCTGTGCGAGTAAATTTTGTGCGCAGTCGCACTGGCGCGACCACCGCGTTATTCAACTCGCGCTGCCATTTCTGTCACATATGAGAGACAGCAAACGAAACAAAAGCATGACAAAATCCCACTCATTTTAGCTGCGCAGCGCAGACCGCAACGCAAACAAATTAGCCTGAGCTCAGAACAGCTTTACTCAGGAACCAGAGTTGACACTGTTTCGCGACACTGTTACAGCACAGCGCTGCGAGATCCACTGAGAACCATTTGAATTCACCGCAGAATAAATAAAGATTTCTGCAAGATCTAGTGAGATGCGTTCAAATTTTAAACCGATCAAACGGTGCTGACGCAGAAAACCAAAAGCGGTAACGCGAACCATGTTGTTGTGGCAGAAATGGTCAAATGTTATTGCATTATTAATTTCAGGGTTTGTACAGCCTTTTGAAAGAGAAATTCAAGCAATTTTCAAAGACTTACAAGCATTTCACACAACTCTTTCCAGCACTTGAAAGCTCCAAAATGATCCAATTTGAATGTATTTTCAATGGGATGACCAAAATATACCGTGGTGAACAAAGACTTATGTAAAATTAAAGTCTATTTATTATGAAAGCATTTGTCAGTAATACAGTTAAAATGGGGAAAATATGTTTTTCCCCATAAAAGATTGCATTGCAGGCTGATTTAAAGGGGTCCTATTATGCTTTTTCACTTTTTGAATTTTAGTCAGTGTGTAGTGTGTATGTTTGGGCATAAAAAAGATCTTCAAACTTACAAATCTCAAAGTCCACTCCAAAGGGAGATATTTCGTTTTTAAAAAATCCCTTTTCAAGAACTACAGCGAACGGCTCGTTTGAACTACAGCATTTATTTTCCGGGTTTTGTGATGTCACAAAGCGGCCGATTAGAATATAATTAAAATAATTCCCGCCTACAGAAACTCGAATGGTTGGGGGGTGGAGAGGGACGAGGTCGTGGTTAGAACGCTTGGTTGAGTGCATCAGACAAGACGAAGAAGAAGAAGTGCTGCTGTAGCCTCAAGTTTTCCCAAGTTATTACACATGCGCCTGAATAATTATGTATGTAAATATGTATGTTATAATTATGAAAACATTTTTATAATAAATTGCTGAAAGTACAATACTGGACAATGATGTAATCTGCTGAATTTACACTTCAATTATGAGACTACAGTGTTTCCCATACATTGAATTAGGGTGTTTTTATATCTCTGTATTTCTGAAGGAAACCCACTGTCTTCAGAAAAATGGATGTCATTTTCATTTAATCTTGCATGTAATGTCTGATAAAGCAGTGTATTTTTGAGCGGAGCGCTGCTTTGTGTACAGCTGTTACCGGGGAAACCTTGATCTCTACCACTCCAACAGCGCCTCCTGCTGGCAGAGAATGAGTTTGCATATATATACCGCCTGGGAAACACTGGACTATGGTATAAATAAATTCAACTGTATAACAGTTTCACTGCAATTCGTGTTATAATGTTAGATTATTAAATAACAATAAAAAAATAATACATATGCACTTATCTGTACATAGTAAATGCAGTTATTTTTAAGAGGTTGTTGACATCCTATCTAAAACGTGATTTAGCAAAAAAAACAAAAACAATAACGTTACCACTCTATTATGTCTTGCAATATCTGTGCGTGCAAAGGTTCTGCGCGATCCTCTTGTTCAATATTCTCTGGGTCTGAATCCGGCTCAAATTGATATGGCAATATTGACGCCATCCTTAACTAAGCTTGCTGCTTTGGCAAGGGGCGGGGCAGTACTGAAAATTGTCTAAGCTGTTCGCCAATCACAACGCACTGGGACAGCTAACCAATCACATCACATTTCGTTTTTCGGAAGTCGAGCGTTCATAAAACCCAGAACTAATCAAGCTGTTTGTGCCAGGATGGGGAGAAAGGTATTGTAATAATGTAAATTATGTAAAAAAAATAATGCGTTTTTTGAACCACCAAGCATGAGAGTAGGGCTGAACGATTAATTGCATTTGCGATAATATCGCAATATGAAAAAATGCGATTTTTCAATCGCAAAGGCTGCAATTACACTCGGTCACGTGACACGCGAGAGTAAAGAGGTGTGTTGGACTTGAAGATCGATCAGTGTATGACATCAAAGTACAGCGAGAGAAAGCATAAGGAGGCGTCCGCTCTCTTATAGCTCTCGCAGTACTTTGATGACACACAAACTCAAGGTTGTTTCATTTATAAAACAATAAGCCTCTAAGCAGCGCTGCTTCAAGTCGAACACATCTAAGCAGTCTTCAGAGGAAGCATCAAGTTGGCACGCTATAGTGTTGCCAAGTCAGCGGTTTGGGGAACCCCTCCAAAAAATGTGTATTTTACCCCCTGGAACGCGATTTCGAGGGTGGACCCCCCTCGAAACGCGATTGGGCAGAAAAAAGAAAAGAAATAAAACAGTAAACTAAACAGCCAAAGGACGTAACTTAGAATGGGAGATGGATCGGTTTGTGAAAGCTAAGAGAAAAGCTATAGATGAAGTCGCACAGACCCAGGCAGGTGCTTGTCATTCACAAGCTATGCAGAAAATATGAAGAGGCATATCTTGCTCTCGGCTTCACTCACCGTGTCTACCGGACGCTACAGTTGTCGCGCCACGCCGCAACAGCTCTACACTGGACGCGACAAAGCGACCGTTGCAAATCATTTTAACTTTGTGTCAGTACGTCATAAATTGAACAAGGCATCAGTTTAATGGTGGGTTTTGTCGTGTCGCGCTGCAGATTTTCTTATAGGTTTAAAGGGGGGCACGACCAAAAATGTTTGAGATAGTGTTTAAAAAGTGCAGTCCATGCTTACATATGTTTATTACAGTGACTTTGAATTACCTAGTGTGGTAAAGCAGCAGATTTGTTTTTATATTTCTGCAGTGTGATTTGTTACTGACTTTCATATTAATGTTTACACCAGGCTTATTTGTCAGTGCTTTATGCTGTCATAATAATTACATGCTTACAAGGTTGGAAGTTCAACAAATCAGTTAATATACTGTGATTGTAATTGTTAAATAAAAATGTCATTCATATCAATTCATGCATCACCTAATTTCATTGTAACATATAGGCCTGGCCTACAGAAAAGAACATTTATGTTTGATCTATCTAATATTGTGTTGGTCATACTATACAATGATTTATAGCTTATCTTTGTTGAATAATACAGAACTTTAAAGAGCTTAAAAAAATTATTGCATATTAAATCGCAATCGCAATATTGGTAAAAAAAAAAATCGCAATTAGATTATTTTCCAAAATCGTTCAGCCCTACATGAGAGCATGTTCTAGTACACCCCCAAAACAAATTCAAGACATTGTAACAGAGCATAATAGGACCCCTTTAAGGTGTGCCCCTAAATTTTCTGCTTGTGCTCCTAAAAATTTTCCGTCAGGGGCTACAGTGCTCCTAGTAAAAAATAGTTAGTATTGATAGTATTAATATTTTAATTATAGGCCTAGGCTATAATTCATTGTATAATAGGCTAGACCTGTTTTAAAATAACTTTTTTTTTTTTTTTTTTACAA
>NW_015505272.1:776030-820407 GCF_001515645.1 Sinocyclocheilus grahami | reverse complement strand
CAGGGTTTAATTTATTTTATAAAAAGGCAAGCCCGTTTTTAAAATAATTTTTTTTTTTTTTTTTTTACAACATGGTAATTGAGGAGTAAATAGCCCAATCTTTTGTTATCCTCGCAGCGTGTTAGTTATGCTATAATATTGCAGGGCAAATTAATTGTAATTTTAAATTAATAATAAAAGTAACTTCATAATAATAATAATACACCTAATAAGAATAAGAATGTAACAGGCCTACATTAATTGGAAATGCCAAATCCTCTTAATATAGCCAATAATTGATGTTTTTGACAATATCTCTGGCTATCATCGATACACGATCATCTTTCGACGCACCCCATGTTAGGGGGAGGTTATGGCGTCACTGGGCAGACAGCACGTTGCCTGTTACGTCTTGTTGAGCGCAGTGGCAGTGAGAACAATATATTTCACACACTTTAAACTCTTTTATTTTCCAAATGAAATAGGAATAGTCCAACGAATCGTTCGTTTTGTAATGCGTACCAAACGGTTCAATACGAATACGTGTATCGTTTCACCCCTAGTAAGGACATAATTAAAATCAGATATAAATATAACGATATAATGTCAATATAACGTCAGTGGTTCAACCGTAATTTTATGAAGCTATGACAATACTTTTTATGCACAAAGAAAACAAAAATAATGACTTTATTCAACGATTGCTTCTCTTCTAGGTCAGTCTCCTCCACCATTCACGACAGTACCACGACACATGCTTTGCACATATCGTTTACTCTACACACAATCACTGCAATCCTTAGTGTCATTACATTATTTTTACACTTCAAAGTTACCCTTTTTCATTTATAAAACTATCTGTGTTTGAATTTTAATGTTTTTTACCAGTGGGTTCAGATGTTAGGTTATTTTAAATGGCTTGAACAAGATACAGATTTTTATATAGCTTTTGATTACAAAAAACTTTCACAACACCCAGGTGGAGAACAATATTTTAACTGACATGTATAACCTGGGAATAATTCTGTCAGGTGTACACCGTAATGCAGACACACAACGTTAACATGTAAGCAGAAAATGGAGAGCTTAAATGTCTTTTGTCTTATTCACTACACTAGGTTAAATTTGAAAATACATCTTTGCATTATGTAAGTAGTAGAATGCTGTGGCAGTACTGAAACCCCTAGCAATCATACTAGTAAAGCTGGGTTGGCTCTGAAAGACAGACGCAGGTCAGGGTTTAGACAACTGGAATCTCCCCCCTGGTGAGACCTTTGCATTTTGGTTGGTGGTTTCTATAAACAGACTGTTGCCAGCCACATCTAATCCATGAGTATTTCTGTTACGAGAGCTATGCCTCGCGTACACACAAAGAATATCATTTTCCCATGTCTGTATGTGGTAGTCTGTTTCAAGGCCTCTCATGGCATGCTCACAATCCCTCTGTTCGTATAACCTGGGAATAATTCTGTCAGGTGTACACCGTAATGCAGACACACAACGTTAACATGTAAGCAGAAAATGGAGAGCTTAAATGTGTCTTTTGTCTTATTCACTACACTAGGTTAAATTTGAAAATACATCTTTGCATTATGTAAGTAGTAGAATGCTGTGGCAGTACTGAAACCCCTAGCAATCATACTAGTAAAGCTGGGTTGGCTCTGAAAGACAGACGCAGGTCAGGGTTTAGACAACTGGAATCTCCCCCCTGGTGAGACCTTTGCATTTTGGTTGGTGGTTTCTATAAACAGACTGTTGCCAGCCACATCTAATCCATGAGTATTTCTGTTACGAGAGCTATGCCTCGCGTACACACAAAGAATATCATTTTCCCATGTCTGTATGTGGTAGTCTGTTTCAAGGCCTCTCATGGCATGCTCACAATCCCTCTGTTGTGCATATGCCAGTGCTGTGGGCGGACTGTATACATATCTTCTCCTTAAAACATTAGCAAGCCTTACCTTTCACTGCAGTATCATCAGTATGTTGTTGCTAAACATTGATGTCAGTATGTTGGTAATGTGGTCATTCAGATTGCTTCACATTCTGAAATGTTTAAGTCCTTTTGGTCAGTGGTTTTTTAACTAGTCGCTGGTCTATTATGATGGCTTGTGGACAACACGGAAAGTGCAACTAATCAATATTGATAGGTTGTGTGACATGAATTCCCTCGAATATTAATTATAATTAACAAAATTATGAGAGGTAAAAGAAAATATGACCCATATATGACCCATAATACAATATATGTATTAAGGATAAGCATGGTTTGTGCTGACCACGGTAGGTTTTGTGTATTGAATTATTTGTGCATGAACCCATTTTGTGCTGAAAATAATTTTGGTGCTTTGTTGAAGCGCCACTTGATGTTGAATGTACAATTTGGGTCCTGAAGCAAAACCAGTTGAGAACTACTGCTGTAGATCATTCAGAGCTACAATCACAACCACTGTCACTTGTACTTTCACAAGCCTTGTAAAGTTAGGTCAATCCTTTTCTGTTGGCCTCTAGACTCTGATTGATTGGAAATTGAATTCTGTGATAGGAGGGTGACAGACATGACCTCTGAACTCTATGAAATTGTAGCCTGTGCACGTCAGCAGTTACCTTGCATGAATGTTTTAGGATAAGCAGAGCTCTGAAACTGAAGTTTAATTGAATTAACTGAAGTATGTCAGTTAATTGATTTGCATCATATTTAACTGTTTGAAGGTACGATAACTGTACGATATGTAAGGTACGATAACGATTAACAGATTGAACACGATAAATCGCAAGGAAAACGCAATCACGATTAGGCAAAAGCTGAGATTGTCATGTGCATCTTGTCAGTGAAGCGCGGCTCTGTGATCAGTAGTAAATCTCCATCCGAGGGCCATGGAAACTCCAAATACGCCCCTGCAGAAGAAATCCAGGAAATCCCTATAGCAGTTGCTGAATAAACAGAAGATTTAAACGCTTTCATTGATTCAGCATGACTAATAAACACTAGACTACGACAATATATGATTTATCGGAGTTCTTATTATAATTATTATTTAAAATTTCGTTATAATAAAGTATATGATAATGCAATGCTAATCGCCTTTATCACTGCTTAGAATACTATGAAATATGTTGCGTGCCTTATTCTGTTTAAGAAGCCACATCATCTCACAAGAAGGATTTATTTCAAACACTCGACTGACGTTATGAAGTGAGTTTGGAGTAAAAACATGTTATTAAATGTGGTATTTTCACGTACTTTCAGATAGAGCAGCATTGACTACACCAAGCTATAGTTCACTGAGAAGCTACGCAAACAGCTTTCATTATCGCGAACGATTTCTTTGATTTCATAATTGCACAATTATATCGTATATAAGAGAAGAAATGGTTGAATAAAGTTATTTTTGTTTTATTTGCACACACAAACTATTCTCATAGCTTCTTGAAATCAAGCTTGAACCACTGATGTCACATGGACTATTTTAACAATGTCCTTACTAGCTTTCTGGGCCTTGAACGTGGTAGTTTCGTTGCTGTCTATGGATGGTCAGAAAGCTCTCGGATTTCATCAAAAATATCTTAATTTGTGTTCTGAAGATGAACAAAGGTTAATTAATGACAATGTTCATTTTTGGGTGAACTATCCCTTTTAAAGTTTTTTTTTTTCATAAAACTATAGATGGCAACAAAGAACCATTATAAGCTCAATAAAAACACAGTAAGTATAAATATGCAGAAGTTTCAATGTGATTTGTGATTGATTTTCTCATCATATGGCTTCAGAAGACTTGGAATACAGTGTAGAATAGAAGTTGTTCTATTCCACAGAAGAAAGTCATATGAGTTTGGAAAAATTGTTTTGAAGAATTTTCATTTTTGGCCAAATGTGAAGTGAAGAACATCAAAGTGCTCATCCTGGACTGAACTGTTCCTTTATTCCTTTACAAATAGAGCATGAGGGTTAAAAGGTAGGCTACTCTAGATCAACAGATATTATCACTGCTCCATGCAACAAAAAAGCCTGTTTAGCCACAGTTTCCGTTAATTTTGCCCAGATGTCAAATTACAGTTTTGGGACAAGATAAATGCCCAAGGAATGTGGGAGGGCACAGGGTTACGGGCTGTAATGTTATTGGTGTTTTCAGGAGGAGTGGATTTATTTTACATGGATCACCACTTTTCACGCCATCTCAATGGGGATTGTGTTCAGTAGGTGGAGCAACAGTGGATATGGCCTCCAGATTTTATATCAACAAACAAAACTAGCTGTATATCTTGTTGTATAAAGGGAAATTAACAAACCCACCAATCAAAGTCTCCTGAGAGCTGTGGCTTACACATGCGATTGTGAATCTAGACCATACAAAGATTCACGGTGACCATATTGCCTGTTTATGTGCCGATTACTGCCATTAGTCAAGTACGAGTACACCCTCCCTGCCACTGAATTTGAAACCGTGATAGCGAGACACTGAGCAAAAGGGCACTCCATCCTCCTAAAGCCACCACACTTGAGTGCTCTGTGCACACTTTTGTGTTACTCAAGACTTAAGTTCCTCTTCATTGATCCTGATCCCGTCTGGAACCCTCTAATCTCCTGATGTCAGTCAGCTTATAAGGCTTCCCACATTGGACTTTGGTCTGAGGGAACTTTGCCTGAGTTTGTCATGAAGTAGCCCATTGGGGTCCAAGAATAACAGGAAGTGAGCCATGCACCACCTGGATGAGAAAATGTTAGCAATCCAACCAGACATCTACATCCTCTGCATTAAGGGCATCCAGACTGACAACAATCCAGTCGCAGGAGGTCGCCAAGTCACTTTTGGTTGGTAGTTGCTGTTCTTGCTTGGCTGCTATGTTAAGATGAATATCAAAAGTATGAAACTTTTGTAAACTGAAGTCAGTTGTTAAAACTATAATGATATCAGTTGTCTTATAGTATCAATAGGACTGGGTGCCGGCTTAATTTTGTACATGAGACGGGTGGCTGTGTTTTAATGCTCACAGTTGTATTTGTATGTTGTACAGAAATCTCTTAAGTGGATGTTAGCAGTCGTGACCGAAATAGCATTAGACCTGCTGCTTTCTTTTATTAACCAAACGCTAGTTTCAGTTTTGGCTATACAACTTTAGTCGTTTCAATAGTTTACAGTCGGACATAATCACAAATTTTGACCTACAGATTTTTTTTTTAATAGAAAAAAAAAACTTACAACTTGATGTTTTTTTTTTCTTTTCTTTCAAATTTCACTTTATTTATTTATTCATTCATTTATTATCTGAATTTTTAAATGTTTGTTCTTAATTTTATTACTGAATGTTTACCTAAAACAGTTGTTTTTGGCTAATTGAATCTTAATTCAATGTTAATTGACTTTATTAAGAAAATTCTCTAAACTACAGGTAATTAGTTTAATTTATTAATATTTAAGAGTGTGTTCTGTAGCACTTTTGACTTTTGCAGTGCTATTGAAATCATGGTACCTGAAATCTTATTGAGAATTTTGAAATTTGACTGGCATTGGTGCTAAAATTGACGGCTAATTGTGATATTGTGAAATCAACTGCAGTGTTCAACTGTATAAGGCAGCAATTCACATGACTGATTGCTCCTTGCTTGCTGCATATGTTGCTCAGTGTTATTGTATCACCAGTGGTCTCTGTCGCTCATGTCATATCAGAACGCTCACACATTGAAAATGAATGACTTATGATTACTTTATGCTGTTGACTGGGACAACTCTGTATCCGTATAGACGTTAATCGAGTAATCGGATAAGAAGACATTTTTATTTATTAAAGAACGATACTAAATATACAAGAGAAAATAAGATAGGTCTCTTAAAATGAACAACTAATTTGTTTCCTTTTCAGAAAAAAATTAATTTTTATTGCTGAAATTGCATGCATTAATAACCTTAAACTAAACCCATTTAATGCATTTAATTGCCAAATTACATTCAAAATGCAAATACAATGTTTTGTAATATGAAAGTAATGTCTATTTCACATTACTTTAAAAAAGGTAAACATTACAACCTAAAACTAAGGGATTAAATCAAGAAATATAAAAAATGTCACATTACTTTAAAAAAGGTAAACAGTACAAATTTAAACTAAGGCATAAATCAAAATAATAGTAATAAAAGTTCAAGTTTCTGCCTAACTAAAGCTCAAGCATGACATGAACCCTTACTGTCTTCTTGGAAGGCTTTGTGGCTTTTGTGAGAGGCAAAAATCCGTAGACAGGAAGGTAACTTGGAACAAGAACAAGAGTCCATACACAATTTCTAAAGACATTTTTCTGCAACATGAAATTAGAGTTATTTGGAGAATAAACCCTCTTAAATGTTTCTCTACTTACTTGTGTGTGTAAATCTTGGTTTTGACGTCCTTCATATTCTATGTACTGGTCAGTTCACAGCAGTGATAGAAATTAATCTGTTCCAATTTCTGTTTTCTGTTCTTAATCAGTCAATTCGAATAATAAGACATTTGGGCTGTTACCAAACAAATTATATCAGTATCAACCAAATTCATCTTTGCAATGCAGAGGAAACACAGAAGCTGCATCTTCTGACAGCAGTGATAGAAATTAATCTGTTCCAATAAGTTTAAATTGATTTTTACCTTTATAACGCCATTTTTTTCTGTGTGCATCATCTTTTGAGTCAAATTCTTAATCAGTCAATTAGAATAAGACATTTGGGCTATTACCAAACAAATGATAACAGTATCAACAAAATTCATCTTTGCAATGCAGAGGAAACACAGAAGCTGCATCTTCTGAAGAGGCTTTTAAATACACCTATGTACACTATTTAATTCAGCTCAGAGGGACATGAATGCATTTAACCTGTAGTTACAAATGCAAAAAAAATATTTTGTTATTTTAAACCTAAAACATTGAATACTGATATTTACAATTATTTAAAAAATGAAAAGATACTTTAAATGTGAAATTAATACCGCCAGTAGGTGGCAGCAAGTCACTGTTAATAAGTGATCCATTGCTATTGAACCCGAATCATTTAAACGGGTGATTCATTCAGGGACGAAACAGCATCATGTTACTCAGAGACGCAAAACAGTGCTGTGGCTGTGCTTGGAATTATTTTTTTTGTTGGCAAAATAGAGCAAAAACAGGCAATATGGTGTCTAAACCGTAAGTCTCTTAATATTAACTTATTGTTTATTGAACTGTTGCATAAAATCAGTATTACATTTGTAATCATGCTGATTTTTAGAGGTGAAAACTGGCGCTCTTCGTGTGATATTGACTAACTTTCTTTCTGTGGTATTTTTATGCATAACTGTGTGTGTCACAGAGAGAAAATGAGACAATCACCATGAATGGCGCTTAGTCTTTCACAAAATATAGCTAATTTAGGGACATCATAACTAGCCACCATATTGATTTACGGTCTTAAATATGTCCAGCGTTTATCGGGTTGTGCTTCAGTAATAATGGTCCGTGGGGAAGCACAGTGCTCCGTGTGTAGTTACAGCCTGTGGTAGTTACAGTACATGGACTAAACGAAACCTCGAGGCAAATAATTTGCCTCAATGATTTTTTGTATTCGAGTTACTCGAATCGTTTCAGCCCTACTGCAGTGCATTTGTTTTTTGCTCATCAGAAGTCTGAGACCTTCTCACTGCATCACTTCTCTGTGAGTGGCACGGACTGACCTCATAGCTCAGCACACCGGCTCTCAAGATAGATCTGAAAAACAAAACCGTGTCAGTATTCTGGGGCGTCTCATAAATGTGACCCTTAGTGCGCTAATAGCTGGCTGCCCTGCCGGCGCAACAGTAATCATTCCCAACAAGGCTTTGCTATGTTTATAAGCTCCAGTGTGAGTATAAAACCTACGTACAGGTTGACTTATTTACATTTACAATCATGCAATTAGTCCTAGCCAAGCAAATGGCTTTGAAATGAATTCATTACAGTTCGTATTTAGGTGTTTTATTTGCCTTTGGAACAGGGATAGGAGTACTCCTAAATGAAATGATACAAATGACACCATATTTGCTGACATTATGAACCATTACTGCCCTGAAGAAATGTGCAAATATGATAGCAAACATTTGCAGAAGAGCATGGCGTGGGTGTCTCCTCAGTGTAACAGCGGTTTGTTAATTGGGTCCCCAGTAAGAAGCTGAGGCCTGAAAGCTGCGAAAGTGTGTTTCCTGCCTGTACTGATGCCTGCAGGGCAGCTGCCTTTGGTAACCACAGGTTCTCCTGTGAGAGTCTTTGATTTGGTCAATAAAGTGAGCCTGGTGATTTCAGAGAGCCTCTCGTGTGTATGTTGGTTAGGATTATTACGTCTGGTGATAGAGAATGTAGCAGTTGACTGGTTTTTCTCTTTTTGTTCTGGGTGTTTGTACTTAATTAAACAATGCTAATGTTAGCGTAACAAGAAACAATGAATATACAGGTGCATCTCAATAAATTATAATGTCGTGGAAAAGTTCATTTGTTTCAGTAATTCAACTCAAATTGTGAAACTCGTGTATTAAATAAATTCAATGCACACCGACTGAAGTAGTTAAAGTCTTTGGTTCTTTTAATTGTGATGATTTTGGCTCACATTTAACAAAAACCCACCAATTCACTATCTTAACAAATTAGAATATGGTGACATGCCAATCAGCTAATCAACTCAAAACACCTGCAAAGGTTTCCTGAGCCTTCAAAATGGTCTCTCAGTTTGGTTCACTAGGCTACACAATCATGGTGAAGACTGCTGATCTGACAGTTTTCTAGAAGACAATCATTGACACCCTTCACAAGGAGGGTAAGCCACAAACATTCATTGTATAGCCAAAACTGAAACTAGCGTTTGGTTAATAAAAGAAAGCAGCAGGTCTAATGCTATTTCGGTCACGACTGCTAACATCCACTTAAGAGATTTCTGTACAACATACAAATACAACTGTGAGCATGGAGAAGCTCATAGCCCAAGTTGCTTGAAGTCCAGTGTTAAGTTTCCACAGTCTGTGATGATTTGGGCTGCAATATCTTCTGTTGGTGTTGGTCCATTGTGTTTTTTTGAAAACCAACGTCACTGCACCCGTTTACCAAGAAATTTTGGAGCACTTCATGCTTCCTTCTGCTGACCAGCTTTTTGAAGATGCTGATTTCCTGCCCACACTGCAAAAGTTGGTTAAATGACCATGGTGACCATGGTGTTGGTGTGCTTGACTGGCCAGCAAACTCACTAGACCTGAACCCAATAGAGAATCTATGGGGTATTGTCAAGAGGAAAATGAGAATCAAGAGACCAAAAAAATGCATATGAGCTGAAGGCCACTGTCAAATAAACCTGGGCTTCCATACCACCTCAGCAGTGCCACATGGGTTACATTTACAATGTGATTATAAACATTCTGAAGTCAAATTTTTATGGAAATAGACTTTCAGTAGAAGGACTATATTTAAAAAGACAGGTGTTTGTATTGGCATGCTGTTGTCAACTAGAAAGCTTTCCAAGTCATGTTCCCATGATTATTATCAGGCTCATTACCTTAAAAATGTTGTTTTGTTAATCGTTTCAACTTGCACGGACTAAATGAACACTGTAAAGCGTGGTCACTTCTTTCTTTGGGCGTTCGTTTTCACCTGGGAACCCAAAGCTGCATGGAGGTACGGTTGGAAATATACTGAATAAATGAGTGATATCAGGTCTTGGCGGGTGGACAGAATAGCCACGGGAGCCATGTGGCATATTGACTTTCATTAGATCTCACTCGACGCGCAATTGAGTTTGTCAGTGAAATGCGATCAGACCCATCAGCTGTCTGCTGGAGATGCACCCTGTCCCTGCTACCGACATGCTAGCGGACCCAGATACCTTTTCACAAAGCATCTCTTCATTTCGCTTCCTCTCTTACCCTCTTCAAGCTTAACAGACCTGTAGTAATGAATTGTGCCATACAGGGTCATCTCAGACTGAGATATATAGATGATCTGTATAAATTGAAAAGGCTTTATTACGTTTTTATTGTTACCCTTATGAAAATGTTCTGTAGTTGTACCATGGTACAGTTGGGTGTTCAATGGTTATACAATGGCGCTTTAATACCAAGTTTGATATTCATAAATATAAATGAATCTATGTTATTTGATCATCTTTATACTGTTGTTCATTCATTCATTCATTAGTGTTTTGTTTAATAGTTCATTATAATTATTATTACTATTAAGTTCACATTATTATTATTATTATTTATTGAAGTAATTCATTAATTAATTGTCAACGTTAAAACCAACTATTTATAATGAGAATAAATAGACTATTCGATTATTATTACTAGTGCTGTCAAACGATTAATCGCGATTAATCACATCCAAAATGAAAGTTTTTGTTTATATAATATATGAGTGTATATTTATTATGTATATATAAATACAAACACATGCATGTATATATTTAAGACAAATATGTTATGTTTATATACTAAATATATTCATATAGAATATAAAATATAATAATAAATGTATATACATGTAAATATTTTCAAAATATATACTGAATGTGTGTGTATTTATATATACATAATAAATAAACAGTACACACATATATTATGTAAAGAAAAACTTTTATTTTGGATGCGATTAATCGTTTGACAGCAATAATTATTACTATTAGTAATTAAATGTTGGCCTACACATGCAAAGGACTGTTGTCCATTGTCTCACGTCTTGTGTCATGTTCATAGTTTTTAAGATGGTATGTCAAGTTAAAAACCCTTGATCTATTTAGAAATGTGCATCAGGACCTGTTCTAATCCAACAAAACCCCATAAGAAACTTGTCAGACATGACCCTGATGTCTGACAAGTCTTTAATCGTTCAGCCAACCCACTTACTAGTTGATAAAGAGAATGTGTACTAGTTTGCACATCCCTAATTGTTACTGACATGCCTGTGCCCTCAGTACAATATCAACCGTTGTTTTTACTTATGAACACAGACAAATATAATGTACAGTGACAGCAATATGTCATCAAAACATGAGACGTTTTGAACTGGCCTACAAAAGCAGCCTCTGTCTCTCAAATGCTCGGGAGGGAAAATTAATACTTTCATTGAAGTACTTAATATGCAGGATTTGTCCTCAAAGATGAACAATTACTGTGGAGGCCTAAGAAGGGCCAAAAGCATGGTGGACAAATGAAGAGAATGGTGTTTGTGTTGGGTATTTTGTTAGTGTGACACCAGGACTGACCCTTCAGAGTATTCAATGTCAGTCTAATTGTGAAGATAAAACAGGGCGAACAAACCAATGCAGTGGCTCTCAAACAGCCCGGAGCCATGAAAGAGCTCCTTTATTCCGCGGGCCGCGCTCCGCTCATGAGAAACTACAGCCTTGCCTGGGAACCTAGACTCACAGCGATCAAAGTATCTCAAGCTGATGAGCCTTGCAGTGGTTTCCAAATCAAATCATGCCGTTTAACGTGCCCATGCACTTACGACCAGCGTGAAGATGATATTATCCCAGTGGATGCTAATGTTTTGCCGCACACACACCGTGGGAGCTGAGGGTGAGCTGTTAACCGTAGCTTTTCACCGGGAATGGTTTGGGTGTCCTTGCAAATCCTCCAGTCTCTTGTGGGATTAGGGACACTAAACCCCTTTTCCCCCTCTCCTCTTTTCACAGGGCTGTGTCTCACTCTCTGTGGAATGCTACTTTACTGTGACCTTTCACCCACACGCTCAGTGCATTGGAAGGTGGGGGAGGCGTATGTGTGTGTGGGTGCGTAATGGGAAGAAGGTGGTTCGTAACGGATGTGTGCTCTGGTGAAAGTACAGTAAACCAACGTCATGTTCTCCTAATCTTTTGAGGATCTGGAAAGGAAATGGATGTCACCGTAGGGAGAAATTGTAGTGTATGGTGGATGCTGAAATCAGTCATCTATGTACAGAGTAACACAGTTTAATAGTATTTTTAAATACATTTAATCAGAGTTGAGTTGAGTTTACCCATTTCTAGGGTGAAATGAGGATTGGGTTATTTGCAACATTCCTTTCTCGGATCCAAGTAACAGCAAACAAGTAAAGATCCTGCTCATTAAACAAATGTTCCGCCGAAAATAGTCTCAGCCTCAGACGGCACACCCACAGACGGCCCACTGTCCGTTCACTGTTTGTCTGATGCTTGTTGCATACAAAACTGGCAAGAGTTGGATGAACGTGTCAGTTCCAATCTGATTGGCTGATGTTATGCAACTTCTGGTGTTTTTTTATCAGTTGGCCTGGAAACAAAGTTGTTTAAGGTAACCAATACACCAGGATGACATTATGAGTGCTATTAAGGAAGAACTAATCTGTGGATGTGGTAAAAGTGTACCAGGTTAGTGGCGTTTAGTTGTTGAAAGATATTCTTTTTGAGTTTTAGGCAATATGAGATATTCTTGAGCAGTTTTGTGTGTTATATCTAATTCAAAATTCTAATTTAAAGGAGTAGTTTACCACTGGCAAGGTCGGCTGTAGATAAAACATGGCTGTCTATGCAGTAGAAAGGTGTAAATAATTCTGAAATTGGTGCTACATGACTAGTGAAAACAATAAAAAATGAGCTGTGGTTTTCAACACCCATAATTCACTTTTGATTTTGGTGCCGCCTCTCTGTCAACAAGTCTGATCTGACTGTCTGCGGGAATACAAAAAAAAACTGTTTTACAAAAGCCCTGAAGCTGTCAAAAGTCTCCCAGATGATGCAAAATGACACATTTTACTGTATCCAGCAGACTTCCTGACCGATACACAAGGATAACTGGGTGCATAAAACAGAGAAATTGGTTGAAAATTAGTAAACCTATGCTTTAAAGTCTACACACATTTTTTTGTACAGCTAGTTGTGAACTGACATGTTGTGCAATCATAAGTGTTTTCCCACGGTATATTATTGTGATATGAACCATGTCAGATAACCCCACCCTTAAAACAAAACAAACTGTGATTTGTTGCTTTACATTACTGACAAACAGACTCTTGCAAAGTCAGGGCTTCAGACTGCAATGGTCACAAATGTAACAAAAAAATATATTTTTTTCACAATTTAAAATCTAGTTGCTATTGGCAACAGTCTGGCAACATTTGCGTGCATCCATATTCGAATTTGCCAGATATCATTTCATGAGATGGCTTTATTTGTGGCTTTAAAGTGTTTCCTTCACGCAAAACCGTAATTTTTCAATTCATGAACAAATGACTCTTTTGAACTGGTTCTTTTCACTGAGTCATTCCAAACGATTCCAAAAACTCAAGCCTCAAACTTGTTTGCAAGTTAGTTTTTGGAGTTGGACTTGCAGTGAATCGTTCACAGTTCAAGCTGTGCACTTATTTAACTGAAGTGCTTCTGAACAACCTTTTTTTTTTAGTTCTGTAAACTAAATAAATATTTCATTTTAGCAGCCATTGGCTACCAAGTCATTATTTTTAGTCTACAGCCCTGACCTGACTTTACTGATCAGTCAAATGTTTAGCTACGTGAGACTAAAAAGCATCATGTTGTCAAGTCTGGCATAGTGTCATTTGTCATTACTGCTTTTTCAAGGTTATAGCTAGTATTCAATCATTCTTTGGAAACCTGATTATGAAATGTGATGAGCAGTTGGCGTGTGGGTCATCATTTGAAGGCACTTAAACCATGACTGTGCAGCTTTAGCATCGATCTGCTCATACATTAATGCACTTTTGAGAAGTTAGGGTCATTGATTTTATCACTATGTGATACTTTCCCTTCAGATCATTTGTACCTGCATACTGTAGATGTATTTTGTGGAGGCAGATTCAAGCTCCGATTTGCTTTGCAGTTTCTCCTCTTGTCCTGTATTCCAATGCACAGGTGCTTTTTGGGTTTTCTTTTTTTGGGTTAGATCGATATCGAGTGGAAAAACAGCTGTCTGGGAGCCAAGTGCTCACTGTTACAAAGCAGGCGTTGTTCAGTAACTCAAGGATTGAAACTAAGCAATCCTTTTTTATTGGTTTAAGCTATTGTGCCCCAGTTTTCGCCTGTTTGGGCTGAAGGAGTACCGCCAATTGTTTTTATTTTAACTTCAGTTTTGATGGCATTACTCTTAGTATTGTGTTTGATTTGTCATTGAGCCCTATTGAAATGTGTCACTGAATGAAGGCTTGGAAAGTAACATATTGGAAATCGAATGCCATCCTTTCCCAGCTACTCTGTTGGTGTAGCCTATTTCTAAATTAAGACCAGTGTGATTCACCTATTTTTTGCCTTGCCATAATGACTAGTCATTCTATCTTTATCAAAGTTACGTGCCAAAATTAAACCATGGACATTTTATTTCTAGAACAGGTGTAGAACATTTAATCAATCTAAGCATAAGTCATTGGATCTCATAAAGCAAGAATTATGAGAACACGGCAAGTGTATTTATTTCATAGCAATAGAGTGCGAAGATTGAGGGGAAAAAATAATTCAGTCAATGTTACAACCGTGAAAAACGTGCCAGTGGTGACATTTCTGCAATACTTCATTTCTTCTTGGGTATTCCGTGACACTTTTAAAGTGTAATGTCCAGTGAATGGCGCTAAATGGTTAATGCGTTTGAAAGTAATGTACGTACACTAAACTTAGGTAGTGTTAACAAAAGCAGGTTTGAGATAAAAATGCATTTGCTGAATCAAATGAGCTCTTTTATAATGACTTGTTTCATGAGATTTTTACTCGAATGCTCCACATTGCAAGTGCAGTGCTGTACCAGGTGAGCTACCACACCGAGATTGCTGGTTAATGTGATGCGAACATCAATATTTATTGATTTATAAATCATGCACTATGGTAAGTGTTTTGAGGTCATAACATAGTTTTGTGCAAGGAGCCATGTGAAAATAAGCATTTAATAATCAATAACTTGTCCAAGTAATCACCATTGTTCATTTCAGCTTGAAACTGCAGTAAGTTGTATAGGTATGCTTTTGGAGTTTTACAAAAATGTAGGTAGAGTGAGCCTGGCTTGCTATTTTAATAAACTGGCACAGAAGTAACTACCAACCTGCAATGTGATCAGACGCAACCCTCTGGAACATATATTCAGTCTAGAAATGGATTTCTTCAGCCTAGATTCTGTAAAGTATCATTTTTGATTGAAAAGAATTTCACCTCCGGAAACTTGTGTTATTATTCTCTCAAAGGAGTGAAGTGATCCCACAGGGGCAGTATGTGGAAAAAAAGACAGTAGCTTTAAATTGCTCCCTATGATACTTCTGCAATCACGTTGTGTTAATTACACAGTGTTTGGCTTGTGGTGAAGAACACATTCCATCAAGTCTGTGCGTTTTTTTTCTTAGTTTTTTTTCTACACTGACATTTTGGTGCCTGAAGCATTTCCACAAACTGAAATAACCCTCACAGACCTCGGATCATTTCCTTTTCTTAAAATGGCTGCCTGGCCCTTTCACATTCTGCCTGTGGGGCTTTATGGGTTGTGGTTAAATGACTTTTAAGAATTGTATATCCTTTAGTGCTCGTTTGTGTGAAACTTTTTAAGTTGACCTCCATTCTTTATACTTGAAGCATTTCAGGATATTGCCTTACCAGATAATTCCTAAACCTCTCTTTTTGATGTTACCTCAAATACATCAGAAATGTTCCCTTCCCTTAATTGTTTCGGAGGTATCATAGCAGTGTTTTCTGCAGCATAAAATAAATATATATTATACTTCTATACTTCTAGAAAAATATACTAGTAGTAGTGAGGTCCAGTGTTGTTTTGAACTCATTCAACTTTCATTTTATGGAAAAAAATACTAAATATTATCTTTGGTACATGGTGCTTTGACAGAGCAATGAATCAATGCTGCATTTTTGATAGCATTATTAGCTTGCTTGAGCTTGAGGCACAGATTCCACCATTAATACAAGCCATCATCTTATTTTTCAACAAAAATCATTGATTTTATTGGGCCCAGTTGTCTGTCATGGGCTTGGCAGCGACAGCGTGTCTCAGAACATCTGCTTGAGTCATTTAAATGCAAAACCATTTAAGACCCAGGTGAAACGAGCCAGCAGCGGCCAAACGTATTATTACCCACATTATTGCTAGAAAATTGAGGTAATTTCACACACAAAAGACATGTAACGTTTCATTATATGCATTTCTTCCACCAATCATGTGGGTGATTTCTAAAGGGCTTTTGGTACATAGTGCAAATCTATCTCGTTCCAGGAAGTGTTTGTATTTTAGGCAGCTACACATCCTCGCATGTTGTACATATTGACAGATGATGGACAGATTGCACTGTAGTTCTGCTTTTTTTTTGCAATATTTAGAAATGATTAACGCTTGAGGTGTGACTGATGAGCATGAGAATAAACTTATCACACAGCACAAGCCCTGAGCCGTGTAGTGTCTTACTCTCCTTCCCAGCACTTGAATGAGAGCGCGCCACTCGAGAGGTCATGAATGGAGGGGCTGTGAATGTGTGGAGGGAACAGACTTTTAGGCTATTGGCCCACTACTGTCCAGCCTGTGACACGCATCAGGCCAGACGCACCTTGAGACGCCGTGGCCCACAGGCCCGCTAAATGGAGCTCTTTATTCTCACTGGAGGAAAGAGGGCAGTTGCGGGGGGGTATTTTTTGTCTATGTGCTATCAGGGTCCAGAGTTTCTTATTCCCCGTTTTTGTCATCCCTCCCGAGGCTGCACTTACCAGCACCACCCCCCGATCCTTAAGTGTCGCTCGTTGGGAAGCGAGCACAAAGGGGTGCTAGTATTCATTTTGTTTGTTTGCTCTGGACCTGTCAGCCTGTCACACAAAGCACGCCAGATCAGAGAGGGCTGCTCCGCTCTCAATGGAACCCGAGGGGGTCCGCCGAGGGGAACGGGAGGGGGACATCTCTTCCCCCGCGTTGTTCCCACAGGGTAGGGTGGTCCGCTGCAGAAAAGAGGGGATCGTGGAGGGGGTGCGAGGGCATGGCTGGGGTTTACTGGGGCAGAAAGGAGGGTGTAGGGTTGTTTCAAAGCCAAGGGAACCGTGTGAGGATCATATCAATCATTCACAGTTTTTGGAGGGAATAGTTATGAAAGAAAAGGGGAGTTTTGGGGGGCTTCGTCTCCCTGTTCCTGTCTCTGCTCTGTCCTTTCTCCTTAGTACATCTCCCTCTCCTCTGTCCCTCTCTCGGCCTCTTTGTGCCAAGGCCTTTCTGGACATCTGCCCGGACCTATATACAGGAAAAAATGAACCACTCAAGCCACCAGGCGTTTTGCCAAAAACAGGGCTGCAAAGAACTAGACTGTGTGTGTGTGTTTGCATGAGTGTGCGAGAGAGAGAGAGAGAGAGGTTGGGTGTGTAGACAAGGAAATGTCAAGGGTGCTTTTATTCTCTAGATTTGGTAGGTAATTTTTTTTATTTTTTTATTTTTTTTTGAAGGCATAGTGTTCTTTAGTGGAGCTCAGTCTGTAACCCAAAGTTCAGTTTCTAAAATCCTAAAAGAGGTGAGACGTAAATGTAACTTGCAACTTGAAAAATGTGCTCTGTCATTTAAAGATTTTATCTAGTACTAAGATTTCATTCATGGGGTGGGTATCGACAATAATAAGTCCCTCCTCTCTAGTTAAAAGCTAATCACTAATTGGTAAAGTCATCAAATCACTGCAACTGCTGATAGAAATGTTGGTTTCCATAGAAACATTCAGTGAGATGCACGCTTGGAACTGCACATTTGGATTGTCTAGATCAGTGTTTCCCAACCTTTTTTTTTGTCGCGGCACCCTTTGGAAATTTTAACAAACTTGTGGCACCCTACAAAATTAATTTTGTCACAATATTTGAATTTCTAACTTCGATATGATAATTTGAAAAGTATAGATATTCGGTACAACAGGGAAGAACTGCAGAATATAATGTCATACAGATATTTTTAATATTATTAAAAATTTTGTTCATCAATGGTGGCAATCAGTAGGCTAATTTCTAATGAAGAGACCAATTTATATGACAGATTTTAATGTAGGCTTTTATACATATGTAAACATTATTTAATTACCATTATAACTAGCTATCTCACACATTTTTGCTCACTCGGTGGGGTAATTTTAGTGCAGTAGCACGAGATAGCTTGATTTCAAACTTTGAATTGAATAAAAAATGACAAGTAAGCAGTCAGTAATAAAATAAGAACAAATAAAGAAATTAATAATGATAGCACAAATAAAAAATAACGACAGGCCTTAAATAAATTGCTTTTTAGTTTTTCAGGTAGGTCTAACAGTAGGGTTAAGATATTTAACTTTTTTTCCCCCTTTTTTTTACCAATTATCCTAGAAAGCTATTATTATCCGAACATGCAAGCATAACATATAGCGGTTAGCAGATCAATGAATGAGAGGGCAGCGTTACCAGAGTTGCCCATTTATCACACCATGTTACAGCACAGTAGGGCTATTGCAGACAGAAACAATACTGTACTTAGGGCTGGACGATATGGCCAAAATAGATATCACGATATGTTTCTTAATTTCGGTCGATACGATATAATTCCGATATCGATATGAACACTATTTATCTGAAATAGAAATCTTTTGTAACATTATAAATGCCTTTTGATCAATTTTAAGCATCCTTGCTAAATAAAAGTCTTAATTTCTATCATTTCTTTCCCCAAAAAATAATAAAAATTATACTGAATGGAATAGTGTATAATGTTACAAAAGCTTTTTATTTCAGATAAATGCTGATCTTTGGATCTTTCTATTCATCAAAGAATCCTGAAAAAAATGTACTCAACTGTTTTAAATATTGATAATCAGCAAATCAGCTTATTAGAATGATTTCTGAAGGGTCATGTGACACTGAAGACTGGAGTAATGATGCTGAAAATTTACCCATGTATGATCACAGGAATAAATTACATTTTAAAATCTATTCAAATAGAAAGCAATTTTAAATAGTAAAAATATTTCAAAATGTTACTGTTTTTGCTGTACTTTGGATCAAATAAATGCAGCCTTGGTGAGCAGAAAGAAAAACACCAACATTAAAAATCTTTTGACTGGTAGTGTAGGCTGATTATTCTTATAGATTGACACAAATGTGCTTCAGCCAGAAAAAAGGGTATGAAAAGTGCTCTGAGTCGCTGCAGAAAACAAAAAAATTGAACAACAACAAAAACTGGAAATGTTGCTGGAGACGGGCTTATTTAAAATGAAAACTCATTCTCTGCCAGCAGAAGGCGCTTTTAGAGTGATAAAACTAGCGGTTTCCCCAGTAATGGCTGTAATCACAGCAGCTCTGCTCATGAATGCTACTTTATCAGATCAAATTAAAATGCCTTCGAAACTTTTCTGAAGACAGTCAATTCCCTTCAGAGATCCATTCATATAAAACACCCGCGCCGTGTTATGATTTTGAAACGTGCAGTGCTCATGTTTATTCAACAAAGTCAAACGGCACAAATAAATCAATGTATGGGAAACTGGTAATGTATATCGAAATATCGGAAATGTGTTTAAAAATCATATCGAAGATCCATATTGAAAAAAAATGATATCGCGATACATATTGATATTGAATTATTGTCCAGCCCTAACTGTACTACATCGATGTTTCCTGTCGGCTAAATTTTTGAATGGACTTTGTTTTTCCGATTCGCATGAACGGTATACGAGTGGAGCGACTGAGCGGAGCGCACACGCATAGAGCGGGATAATACGCAGAGTGTCACACCACGTGATAGTGAAACCTGAGCGGTGAACTAATTTTTGGCAGCTGAAATTTCAGAAATGGATATTATATAATAGATGCTTTTTTGAACATTTTAGCAATTTAAAAATATAAAATAATGAGTTTTTTTACACGGCACCCCTGCTCTCGACAGACGGCACCCCAGTTGGGAAATACTGGTCTAGATCAACTTGAAATATACAGGTCTTTTAATGCTATCTGAGGATAAGAAAACATTTATGGGGCCATTTATGTCAAATTTTGTTGCATTTTTATTAGGGCTACACGATATTGGAAAAAAACTCGACATTGCGATATTTAGTTTTTCTGCGATATACAGTATATTGAGATAAGAAAAAAAAATCACTTGATGACTTGAATAGCTCTGTTTGGAAAAAATAATCAATGATTGGGGTGACTTTGTACATAAAAAAATCAGTATAGAAAATAAACAAATTACAAGCATAGATAAATATAATAGAACAAAGAAATGAAAGAAACAAACAGTGCTTTATATTTTCAGGTAAGTTTAACCGTATTCAGGTACAGAAATTGAATAATTAAATGTAAAATAACTGCATCTTCACTGTATAAATTAAATCTAATCCATCTGTTAAAGCTACAAAAATGATTTTTCTCTGTGTTTTGCTGTTTGATTAACATTCATGACACAGAAAGCAACAGGAACATTAAACTGCTGTGAACCAATATACTGTTACACATCCATTTTCTTTCTCAATTGTTTATCTTCACCTAAGCCATAAGCAACTGTGTTTACAAGGATACTTGCAGAGACATGCATTTTGACATAATTTCGGGCGTATGTGTCATTTCAGGCACAAATAGAGGCGGAAGTGAACGGAATTCAGTGTTCACGTGCATCTGCGCGGCTCTCACCGTGTCTACACTGGATGCGAGCGGCGCGACAAAATACTATAGAACCCATTATAATCAGTGATGCTGTCTGTGTCTGATCAGTATAAATATAACGATCAGTATACTAAACATCGCACATCCTGTGATGTGACTTATCGCGGATGCGCATATCTAGATAGCGATGCTGAAACGATAAATTGTGCAGCCCTAATTTTTATTGATTTTATAGAAATACATTGGCAAGCAAATAACATGAAATGAGATTTAGACATTTCAGGTTGAAAAATTTCCCCATTCAAGTGTTGAATGGTTTATTATTATTTACGGTGGAGATTTATTAGTGTTGGTCATCAGTAATTGTTCTGCTCATTTTCCAATATTTAACATTTAGATTACCTTCTATCATCTAATGTTTTCTTAGAAGTTAATCTAAAAAAATACTAATAATTCTACTGTTAAATGTAATTTTAAGCTAATCTCAAAAATGTGTATGCATTTTCATACTGCACATTTAAAATGTTTAAAGTCACTTGTAGCATTTAAAACAATTGAATTTTAGTTTGTAGTGCTTTATTCTTATTCATTTTATTCAGTTTTGGTGAGAATATTGATGCATTAGTATCATGCCTCCTGATTACAATCCAGATTGTAATACATTTGACACAATTCAGTGTATAGCAATGTATATCATAAATAATATGCACACATAAAATAAGAGTCTAAAGTATTGATACAATATTGTGAGAAAAAAATATGGTGTAAAATCCCAGAATTGTACTTGCAACAATCAATTAATACAGTGAATGAGCAATGATCATGCTTTGTTTGAAGTGCGTGTTTGTCATATGTAAATTTTCATTAGTGCTCGCTAATCATCAAAACTAGGCGTTTTAATCTGCATGGCTAGAGTTGGTGATTTACAATCTGTCTCGCTAATGGTGTTTAGTCTGATCAAGCAGGTAAGCGGAGGCCACCCATCTATATACTGATCAAGAACCTTCCACCTACTCATATTAAACTCCAACCAAATTTGCATAAATGTCCACTTACAGTAAAAGTCCAGGTTTTGAGTTGTAGATAATGCAAGTGAGCGAGGTATGGTTTTCATCAGGCCTTTGCCCCTCACTCTCCCCCAGACCTCTCCTGCCGCACCACTCTCTCATTCCTGCAGTGCATTCCACAAACACTAGAAATGCCAAATGGAGGAATTCTTCATCTGGATAAGGGGATTTAGTGAAGTGATCTATTGTAAACAGTCTGAGACTGATTGATTTTCTGAAAGCACTGGGGTGATGACATAATGACCTCTGGCTATATGCCACAAAGTGTGTCAACTACATGATGCTGAAATACATCAGAATGTAAGGCCACAGTGCACTTACTACAGCATACTTTGGTTTAGGAGGTCTTCAAAACCCATTATAAAATAATGAGTTTTTTTACACGGCACCCCTGCTCTCGACAGACGGCACCCCAGTTGGGAAACACTGGTCTAGATCAACTTGAAATATACAGGTCTTTTAATGCTATCTGAGGATAAGAAAACATTTATGGGGCCATTTATGTCAAATTTTGTTGCATTTTTATTAGGGCTGCACGATATTGGAAAAAAACTCGACATTGCGATATTTAGTTTTTCTGCGATATACAGTATATTGAGAAGAAAAAAAAATCACTTGATGACTTGAATAGCTCTGTTTGGAAAAAATAATCAATGATTGGGGTGACTTTATACATAAAAAAATCAGTATAGAAAATAAACAAATTACAAGCATAGATAAATATAATAGAACAAAGAAATGAAAGAAACAAACAGTGCTTTATATTTTCAGGTAAGTTTAACCGTATTCAGGTACAGAAATTGAATAATTAAATGTAAAATAACTGCATCTTCACTGTATAAATTAAATCTAATCCATCTGTTAAAGCTACAAAAATGATTTTTCTCTGTGTTTTGCTGTTTGATTAACATTCATGACACAGAAAGCAACAGGAACATTAAACTGCTGTGAACCAATATACTGTTACACATCCATTTTCTTTCTCAATTGTTTATCTTCACCTAAGCCATAAGCAACTGTGTTTACAAGGATACTTGCAGAGACATGCATTTTGACATAATTTCGGGCGTATGTGTCATTTCAGGCACAAATAGAGGCGGAAGTGAACGGAATTCAGTGTTCACGTGCATCTGCGCGGCTCTCACCGTGTCTACACTGGATGCGAGCGGCGCGACAAAATACTATAGAACCCATTATAATCAGTGATGCTGTCTGTGTCTGATCAGTATAAATATAACGATCAGTATACTAAACATCGCACATCCTGTGATGTGACTTATCGCGGATGCGCATATCTAGATAGCGATGCTGAAACGATAAATTGTGCAGCCCTAATTTTTATTGATTTTATAGAAATACATTGGCAAGCAAATAACATGAAATGAGATTTAGACATTTCAGGTTGAAAAATTTCCCCATTCAAGTGTTGAATGGTTTATTATTATTTACGGTGGAGATTTATTAGTGTTGGTCATCAGTAATTGTTCTGCTCATTTTCCAATATTTAACATTTAGATTACCTTCTATCATCTAATGTTTTCTTAGAAGTTAATCTAAAAAAATACTAATAATTCTACTGTTAAATGTAATTTTAAGCTAATCTCAAAAATGTGTATGCATTTTCATACTGCACATTTAAAATGTTTAAAGTCACTTGTAGCATTTAAAACAATTGAATTTTAGTTTGTAGTGCTTTATTCTTATTCATTTTATTCAGTTTTGGTGAGAATATTGATGCATTAGTATCATGCCTCCTGATTACAATCCAGATTGTAATACATTTGACACAATTCAGTGTATAGCAATGTATATCATAAATAATATGCACACATAAAATAAGAGTCTAAAGTATTGATACAATATTGTGAGAAAAAAATATGGTGTAAAATCCCAGAATTGTACTTGCAACAATCAATTAATACAGTGAATGAGCAATGATCATGCTTTGTTTGAAGTGCGTGTTTGTCATATGTAAATTTTCATTAGTGCTCGCTAATCATCAAAACTAGGCGTTTTAATCTGCATGGCTAGAGTTGGTGATTTACAATCTGTCTCGCTAATGGTGTTTAGTCTGATCAAGCAGGTAAGCGGAGGCCACCCATCTATATACTGATCAAGAACCTTCCACCTACTCATATTAAACTCCAACCAAATTTGCATAAATGTCCACTTACAGTAAAAGTCCAGGTTTTGAGTTGTAGATAATGCAAGTGAGCGAGGTATGGTTTTCATCAGGCCTTTGCCCCTCACTCTCCCCCAGACCTCTCCTGCCGCACCACTCTCTCATTCCTGCAGTGCATTCCACAAACACTAGAAATGCCAAATGGAGGAATTCTTCATCTGGATAAGGGGATTTAGTGAAGTGATCTATTGTAAACAGTCTGAGACTGATTGATTTTCTGAAAGCACTGGGGTGATGACATAATGACCTCTGGCTATATGCCACAAAGTGTGTCAACTACATGATGCTGAAATACATCAGAATGTAAGGCCACAGTGCACTTACTACAGCATACTTTGGTTTAGGAGGTCTTCAAAACCCATTACCCTAAATATTAAACTTTGGTGCGTAATTTGTCTGCCTCCATTTATGAATCATGTTTGGGGTCAATAAGACTGATTTTTATTTTATTTTTGAAAGAAATTAAAACTTTAGTAAGGATGCATTAAATACAGACATTTATAATTTTACAAGAGATTTCCATTTAAAATAAATGCTGTTCTTTCGAACTTATTCACGAAAGAAACCTGGGGAAAAAATGTATCTCAGTTTCCACAAAAATATTAAGAAGCACAACTGTTTTCGACATTGATAATAATAATAATAAATGTTTCTTGAGCACAAATCGGCATATTAGAATGATCTCTGATGGATCATGTGACACTGAAGACTGCAGGAATGGCTGCTGAAAATTCAGCTTTGCCACCACAGGAGTAAATTACGTTTTTAAAATATATTGAAAGGGAAAACAGTTATTTGAAATTCTAATAATAATTCACAAATGATTGTTTTTACTGTATTTTTGATCACGTTAATACAGGCTTGGTGATCATAAGAGACTTCTTTCATACAAATGAGTGAAAAAGTCTCCTAAAACATCCTAGCTCCTGCCTAGTATAATGTTAACAACCACGCAGCTCCACCTTAGCATCATGACAGTGTTTTGTACAGACAAGTGACTTGCGTAAACTACACCAGAGTGCGTACACACTTCACGCACCGGATGCCGTGCGCGCGCTCAAAGACAGTTGGACATAGTGATGGATTAGAGGTAAAGAATTATTTAAATACTGTTCGGTTTCTGGCACAAACCGATCGTTTCGTGTCTTAGGACATCAGTGTGTCGTCACGAGCCGCAGGGTTTAATTTGGATTTGTCTGTGCATGTTTTTTTTACTCTCATAGATTTTGTTACCATTGCCATGCATTATACGACTGATAGACTGCAACGGTTGGACTTACTGAAGAAACAAAGTCACCTAAATCTTGGATGCCCTGGGGGTAAGCAGATAAACATCACATTTTCATTTTTGGATGAACTATCCCTTTAATCCGGCTGAAGTCATACTCAAAGTAAACACAAATCGAATTAAGACATGTGGAGTATTCCTATTTTAGTCGCATTATCGAAGTACAGTATAGACATGTATACACATTAATCACACTATTACCGTTGTGTAGGACCTTTCTCTGCATTTTGCGACAGGATACACGCATGGCAGTGGTCAACCATTTGACGGCAAACCAAAGAGCATGGCTTCAACAATGCTGTCGTCTGTTTCCACATATAGCATGACAAATCATTATCTGCACTTGCTTTCGTAAAATTAAAAATGAAACACTCAAAACTGCATATGGCATCATAACGAAGACAAACTATGTTTATACGTGAAATTCGTCAGATGGCGTCGCGTGGGGACGTAATGACGTGTGCCATTAATCGATTTATGTACTATAACATGTAAAACCGGAACATGAAAGGAATATTCTAAAAGCAACTCGTGTAAACACCTTAATCATAATATTGTCTTATTTAGAATAAGGTAAATAATTATATTACTGATGTCCATGTAAACGATGTCACTGACTACGTTTACATGCGCACGAATAATGTGATTATTTCCAATAATTAGAGTAAGGACTTTAATGGCATTATGATGTTTACATGTCGCGCAAAGCTCTTCACTCCAGTTTACATGCAATTTCCATTATCTGTATTATTCACTAAGAATTGTGGTTAATTTTTAGTGCCATTATTCACATACCCCACTGCACAGCACAAATGATGGACTCCGAAAGAGTAGGTGTGTTACTGGCCGCTGTTTTAATTTAATTACGTCTAGTGCAAAACACTTTTGAATGGTTGTATTCTGTGCTTTTTCGGCGCTATAGAAATGTGATGGCAATTCACCACAGAAATGCATTGCTTTCTTCCCCGCCATGGTTTCTAATCTGCATATTACAGCAGGTGCGTGTCACATCATTAATATACGTCATGAGCACATGCACACTTTATACAAGCTGCCACTGTAACTGTTTGTATAAAGTGTTAAATGTTAAACGGATATTTGATCTGTTGATATATCATGAGACTTAATTAAAATTACCATTACAGTTATGAGGCTTTTATGAAGTACTCCTGATAGCATTATTAAATCTTTTAGATTTGTTTCAAGCAGTCAAATACGGTTTTTAAAATCTAGGCTTCTCAGACATGTCCACACAGGATTACTCTATTGACTTTCCTACTTGGTAATCAAACTAGTGGACATTTTGACTGTTCTAGGATGGATTTAAAGATGCCTCAAGTCCTGTAACTAGAGCTAGATTTTCCAGATCAGGTGATTGACACTCTATCCAGTTGTGTGTTGTCCTCGACCGGGTGTCACATTACCCAAGGCCACCACAGCATGAGGGCTGTCTAACAAGTCAGAGCTGGCTTTCACTAACCAATTCAGAAAGTGTTACTGAGACCAGCTACAAAGACTGTAATTTGACCAATTAGCCCTGTGGCTAGCCCACTGCCGTTTGGTCAGAAAACAAAGCTGACCTGCTGTCATGTTAATCGAACCATTAAAGCTTGTGGGATTACAGGGATGAGGTGAACGGAAGAAATGACCCCTCACAATATTGCATTTGTGCTGTGCTGCTTGCAATTTGTGTAGCGGCTCTGCTTCTACAAGCTGCTCGAGTGTTGTTGCATCGTTTGTCAACGTTTGGAAGTGTCCGAACTTCCAGAGTCATGCCAAGCTGTCTTGATCCAGCATCAGACTCGTGGACTGCTCATCTGTCAGTCTGAAAGGCAAACAGTGTGCTCTTGCACCAGGACAGGCAGGATTTAGTGGAGGGTAGAGCGAGTTTGGCCGGGTATCAGTCAGGCAAAGGTGCATGTTTGGCCTGCTGCGTTTCTGTCTATTTTCGGTGGCTCTGACTCACAGTATCCCATGGTTACCAAACACACAAGAGGCCAATGAAGTTTTGGCTGGCCAATTACCATGGCAGTGATGGAGGGGGAAAAAAATTAAGAGAACAAAAAGAGCTAGCAAAAATGGACGGGGGAGAGAGGGGGTATCGAGGGCGCCGTCAAGATGCCAAACCTATCTTATTATCATGCAAGGGACTCCGTAATCTCGGCTGCCTTCTCCCTGTCTGTTTATCTGGTCTGAGACTGACTTGTCTCCTGCAGTTCTGGGCTTTGAGTGCAATGGTGTCCGCCAGGATTTGGTGCCTACTGCGCCAGACTGCCCAGTGGCCCTGCCAGAACTGCTGCTCTGTTTACAACAGATAGGAAGTGCTCATTAGAGGGCTCATAAGTCATTTATGACTGCAGAGATTTTTATTATCTGGTGAGGGACTCACTGTCAACACATTGACACAATATTCAGTGGTGTATTTACACCAAGCAATGGCATATTTGTAACTGCTGAACAAGGTCTCCAGTTTCATTCCTTTCATTTTCTGATGTGATTGTATGTTTGACACTTGTTATTTAAAAGGGAACTCCATTTACATGTCTCGTTCAAGTCAGATAACAAATTATTCTGGTGAAAGGAATGGAATAGTTCCTGGTTTTGAGAAAGCTCTTTCTTGTCACGGTCTTAAACTGATATCGAGTTTCCCAGTGAGTTTGTAGAATAGCTTTGACATCCTCAATGCAGAGGTTACGCCATATTCCTCAGATATTGTTTTGGAAACGGGGGGAATATAATGCCATTTAGGCAAATTAAAGGGCGGCCAGGAGACTTGGCATTCAACAGCGGAGACTGTATCCTGTGGGCCGGGGGAGACCGCAAATTCCTCATAGGATTACAGGATTAGGAATCTGAAAGGTGATGCAGTTTCTCACTGATGGGGGAAATAAAAAGGACAAGGCTGGCAGAGGAGCGATCCCTCATTAATGTCTGCTTCCCTTTAATTAAAAACTACTGATTGAATGATATTGGAGAGGATTAGGCTGAGGGATGACTCCTGAAACACACGCACACATGCAAATTCCCAAAGCATGTTGAAAAATCTTAGGTGAGGGCTGTGCATGGCAGATAAAAGTCTTGCCTGCCTGGCTCTTTCAAGAGCCGGTGAGGACTTAAGTGATGCATTACTCTAGGCTGATTAGAGAAGGAACAAAAAAGCGCTTCCACATAGTGTGAGAGGTTGGCAGGTCACCATTATCAGGTTTGCCAATGGACGGCATAATTGTCTGTGGTCATTTAACCTGTCAAAGGTAGCTCCTGTGGTTCTCAAATTGGTTTTAAGAGCAATAAATTAAAAAGACAACCAAACTACAGTTCTCCTTCTGCCAGATAAATCTTTGCTTTTTTTGTTTTTTGTTTTCCCTGCATTTTTGGCACTACTATTCATAAAACAGTGGAGAACAGGAAAATTTTTCCATTACAAAAAAAAGAAAAAGTTTTCCATTATTTTCTGAATTCCATTTTAATGGTTCCGTTAAATTTTAATAATCAAAAGCATCTCCAATTAATTTATTTTATAAAAAAAAAAAAAAATCTTATTTTTTTCAGAAATTTTGCACATTTACATTTTTTTCCTAAATAAATTCTGGTAAATAACATTTCTGGTAAATACTCCTTTAAAAAGTTTTTTTTGATTATAATTGTATTATTAGTAGACTAGAACACGTGGATATGTTGTCATTCTTACACTATAATACTGAACTTTCATTTCAGTGATTTCATGACTATGAGATGGACACTTGCTTCTTGCACACTGTTGCACTTTACTTTTGCTTTTAAAAAAGGATTTCATAGAAATTTGGATTTCATTTGGTTTAATAAAATAGTTTAATAAAATATTCTTAAGTAAAATTGTTGATATTTTGTGGGAAATTAATCGTTTAGATTAATCGATAAATTAGTCTATAGATTAATCGAAATAAAAATAGTCGTTAGTGGCAGCCCTAGTTAGAACACCTTAGAAACCACTTAGAATTGTCCTGAAAATGACCCACAACACCCTTTCACTGTGTTGGGAAGTTTTACAAGGACAAGTGCCATCCAAAATCTAGTTGTTTTTGTTTACAGATTTTCAGTCATCAGTTAAGTCTTTATTATTTAATCATACCTAAAGTGACTAAAATTTTACATCAAGCAAGACATGCCATTGTAAGTGTAATCTGCTTTTTCTCTGTTATATTTCGTTCAGCTCAGTTCATCTCACTTTCACTGTTGTTTGGAGACAGTTCTTTCATCACTCCAGGATGTCATCTTTCAAGGGCATTTACTTAAACTCTTCTAAACTCTTTTCCCACATTTGTCTTTCCATGCATTTCTTTGGTTTATGTAAGAAATCCTTTCATTCACTGTGCTCTGACCCAAACAAACCAGACTCTAGGAGACGCAATTATTTTCTACTGATGTAATCAGATGTGCGAGTGCCAAAGTAGCAACTTATTCCTACAACTTTCTTTAAAGCTCTTTAAGCTTTAAACATTTAAAGACACTTTGCACAGTGGTTCTTATCAGTTTTTTTATTCACTGTTTTTCATCTTTCATTTTATGCTGTAACATAAATAGGTACAAGCAGTGTTTTCTAAAGGTGCATTTTGCATTTGGTCTTTTTTGTCTCTTTCCTGTTGTGAGCCTGTTGAAAACACTGGGACCCCAGATGTAAACTAATCTGAAACCGCAGCATAGACTGTCTTAGCCTCAGCTGCAGGGCTCTGAAATGGAAGTTGACCTGCTGAAAAACAAAACTGTGGTTAAACTTCATTACCGCCTGTAGCTGTTGGCTTTGAAAACAGGATGGCTTTACAGAACATATCCTAGTATCAAGTGCTGATCTTGCAATACGTTATTTCTAACAGACCAAACCACAAGTCTCAAAGGCTTGCACAATAGTGCACAGTATTATATGCTTTCAGTAGGTGTGGCCCACAAGCTGAGAACTTGGCAGCAAAACAGTAGTTGTTATCAGTAACAACTTGTAGGTTCCTAGTTCTAGTTTTTTATATGGGGTGTGAATGTTTCTCTGTCAAGTTACCTAGTGTAAGAATATGAAGAGCATGTGAATGCTTATATAATGTTGACATAATGTTGGTCCATTTTCTAAATTCTTTCTTTTCTTTCATTTTCAGACCTACCAGAGGCATTATAAACTTGTGGATAAAACTGACAATGTGATGATGGATAACGCAAAACCAAAGCATGAGTCTAAAAGCAGTGACATTCACCACCTTGACTGGACAAAGCCATTGGATACTGTTGAAGATGCAGCATCCCAAGAACAACACAGGACAGAACCAGAATCAAAACGAGAATCAGAGTGCACCAACAAGAGCCCTTTGTCAGAGCCCAACACCCCATTCTCAAAATCGCAAGTTAAAAAGGTCACAGACAGTTCATCGGGAAGTCTCTTTGCTTCTGCCATGTCTTCCCCAAGCACTGACTCACTAGAATCATCTCCAGTTGATACAGTAATGAGCCCACCAGCTGACTCAAGTCTGTTCTCTTTTGGTAAAGACAGAGGTTTGCAGGAAGTCACTGAGCAAGTTTTTGGGAACATGAAACGTAAATATGTAAGAAAAAACCCAATGAAGCCCACACATAGTTTAGGCCTTCAGTGGGCCAAAAATATGGACAGAGATACCGAAAACCAAGATAGTGCTAAGGAGAAACAAGCATACAACACTGATAAAAGTGAATTTGAGACAGAGGAGCCTGAGAAGGCAAGCAATAGACCAGATGATGAGAGTAAGACATCAAGCTGTGGCACTCATCATGCAGATGAATCTAGAAGTAAAAAGCGAAGAAACCGAAAAGTAGGTGACGATAACAACTTATCTGATGCACAAACCACACAGCAAGCTGAGAAGACTGATAAAACTGACCAAGGGAGCACAAAACCTAAAATTACAAAGAAAATGGGATACAGTGCACCAAAACAATTTGGTGTAAATTTGCGGGAGAGTGAGGAAGATGGTGCTGAGACGATGACTGATTATGTTGAGATGTTTCAGAATAGGCAGAGGAAAACACCAGTTGGGAGACAAAGATCAGTGATTGATGCCGACAAGCAAACAGAGGGTAGGCAATCAAAGGTCAAGGACAGGTGGTCTTATTTAAAGACCCAGAACTCCTCTCCTCATAAAGACTTGAATCAATCTCTGTCCATTGAAGAGCCACCCTCTGCCTTCCCTATTACCCCATCCAGTCCACTCTACACAAACACAAACAGTTTGACAGTCATTACCCCAGTCAAGAAGAAACGTGGCCGGCCCAAAAAACAGCCGTTACTTACTGTGGAGACAATTCACGAAGGAACTGCAACAAGCCCCGTTAGCCCTATCGCCCAAGATTCATCCAGCACTTCAAAAAGGAGAAAGAAGCATAATATGTTGAAATTGGTGCAGTTGGCCTTCAACAAATCCCCTCCTGCACAGCAGTTAAAACTCAAGAAATCAGGTCAAGAAGGTGTCCTTAAAAAGAGGGCAACTAAGAAAATGAAACTGGTTAAGATGCAGAGCATTTTGAATGAGCTTTTGACCACTTCTAGTCCTGGCAATCTTGCCTTGAAGTCCAGTGTTCCGGTTTCAAATGCCATGTCGACTGTGGCATCGACAATCGAGGCCCGTTTTGGCAAGCAAATCAATGTCAGCAAGCGTGGAACTATTTACATAGGCAAAAAGCGGGGAAGGAAGCCCAGAATCGATCTTCATACCCAGCAGACTGAGCACAAAGCCAGTGATAAGCACCCTTTGCCTATTTCCAGTCCATTTGAGAACCCTCTAGTGCCTTCTAATACATCATCCACAACCGGAATGCCTTCTCCCAGGGTCATGCATTCTCTTTCTTCTCACTCTGCAGCAGGTGGGATGGCTCACCCTGCCACCACGGATACCAGCCAGCATGACCTGAAGACAATGCCAAATCTACAGCCTATCAGTGCATTGCCCATGAAAACGCATAAGGGCTTGCTTAGTAGTAACTGGAAGCTGTCTCCCCCGAGACTAATGGCCAACTCACCATCCCACCTGTCTGAAGTGGCTTCCATCAAAGAAGTCACCCTATCCCCAGTTAGCGAGTCCCACAGTGAAGAGACAATCCCTAGCGATAGTGGAATTGGCACTGACAACAACAGCACATCAGACCAGACCGAGAAAGGCCCGGCATCCCGCCGGAGATATTCATTTGATCTTTGCAGTTTTGATGCCGCTGAGACCGCTGTTTTAGAGGCAAAGAGCAAAGCAGCGAGGGGGCACTACCAGAAGCGTGTGACTGGAGTCGCTGTGGAAAATTTCTTTGCTCAGGAGAGCCTGAAGAAGCAGAAACATCGGAGGAAACGCAAGGCCCTCCAGAACCGGGACGACCTGCAGTTTATGGCTGACCTGGAGGAGCTGGTTAGCAAATTCCAGGTCTTCCGAATCTCCCACAGCAGCTACAAGTTCTACCATGAGAATTCCTATCCCAGCATATTCCGTCTCAACTTTGACCAATGCTATCCTATGCCATACTATCCCTACGACCCTGTGCACTATCTTCGCAGGAGCTCCGATAAGTCAAAGAGGAGGCGTGGTCGACCAGCCAAGTCAAACGAGCCAATATCAAAGATGCCTTTTATTCAAGGGTTTGGCTGCCCAATGCCTGGTGGCAATTACTATGCACCCTACGCGATGCCTTACACATCCATGCCTCTTGCCACAAGTATGGTAAACATGGGCTATTACGGTCAGTACTCTTCACCCTTGTACTTATCTCACGCTCTTGGACCTTCAGCCTCTCCTCTCATGAGGCCACCAGTCCCTCCACCAAAGTTCCACCCTGGTGTGTCCTCTAGTCTCGCTGCTCCTAGCAGACATAGAGTGAAGAATATGCCACATGAGATGCCTTCATCTAGAATGAGTAACTCCCATCACCCTTCAAGCAGCTGTATGGAAAGTGTCTGTCTCCACAAACGCAAGCACAAGCACAAGTACAAACACAAAGAGGATCAGTACATCCCACAGAGGGAGGACCTCGGCGGGCTCTTCAGTGGAACCCAGAGTCCTGCCTTCCTCAACCTCTTGAATGAGAGATTCGAGAAGAACTCTCTGTCCAAACTGAAGGAGAAGCAAAGAGGCAAGCAAAGCACAGATGCTTTGTCAAAAGCTTCCAGGAACTACTTTGAAGTAGACACGCTCTCATCATTATCCTTATCTGACTCTCAGCATTGTAAACGCATTCGAGGAGAGACACTGAACAACTTCCTGAACATCTGCACTAGACAACCGCACGAGCGCATGCGAGCCAGCCAGGACCAGTCGCTGGACTTGTTCAAGGGGCAGCACTTAGGGGATGATGATTCTAGCATTCACATCAGGAGGCATGGCTTGGAGGACTTCGCAGCATACAGAGAAGGAAGCATGGCATCTTTCCAAGGAGCCAGAGAACAGAGGGCCGAGCAGATATACCAGTGCTCCAACACGGCTTTAGCAGGTAAAAAAAATATACATGTATATTTTTATGTATACAAATGCAAGATCAATACAAGACATTGATTCAGTTATTTTTTGTTAGGTATTATTTTGGTTTACCACGCAGTGATTAGTTGGATACAAGTGAAATTGTGTTCTGCTTTTAAGTATGTGCTTTCTGAACACTTTGTATGCTGTTCTCAGTACATCGGGCAAGCAAAGTGTAATGCATGGATGGAGACAACTATAATTCACAAATTTCTCTTTCCTCCCTTTTCACTCCTGCCTGCCAATGGTTTTTTCTTAGAGATATATTATTCACACGCTTTGATTTATATTCTACAGACATGCAATAAAAAACCTTGCCTCTTGTTAAAAGAGCTGGAGAGAAGCCAGAGGTTTAATGAATCCAGTCTACTCCACTGAAGGGGAATTGCAAGCCCTAGGCACAGTTAGATTACATTTTCACTCCCCTAGGGGAACTATGAGGATGACTCACATTCTGCTTGCTACCACCCACCTCCATGAATTAACTCGATGCTTCAAAGAGCTAGTTTGTTGTACTTAAACAGAGAAATATGACATACATCCCCCCTAAGTGTACATCTGTGTTGATTTCAAAGAACAGATTTAGATAAGCATGTTTTGACAATTGCTTTTTTATGGCAGTCACATTTTTTGCCAGTGGCACTGTAGCTAGCATGCAATAAATTGCAGCAAAATGAGGGTTTTATATGCTCAAATTTGCATTTAAGGTCACATCTCATTTACGATTAATTAGTTCTATTTGCTACAGATTCACGGCATGACGACAGCACCTTTTTTATAATAAGGCTATTAATCATTGCGATGGGAGTGTCTAGTTTGGAGCAGATATTTTTCCATAAAAGCATTATATCATGTTGCCTAACTTTACTATGTCCCAATCAAAGCTACAAAACAATCAATGTAACACGTACGTCTGTGTGTGAGGATAGACAGATAGATGGATAGATTGAACACATATTATTTTAATTTTAGCAATTCATTCTGTCTGGGTTCTCATAGGTACATTCCACAAAGAATAAGGTGATGTAAAATGCTAAATAAACGTCTTCATTAGAAACATCCCCCAGGCTTTTGAAAGTAATTCATCATACATCAGTGAGCACATATGGTACAGATTGAAATTCTGACGGGGCTCTCAATGTACAGATCTTTCAACTCTCTAAACCCTCTTTAAGTAAGGCAGACTTTAACGTAAAACTTAATGCCACTCATTTGCTAGCTCAGGAATTACACAAAGGATTTCCCTTTGATCGTACTGGTATAGCGTTTCATCTTTCTTTACACTGCATACAAGTTATGCTCCTACTTAGACTCCAGCAAGCAAGAAAACCCCTATTAAAACCATTACTAATGCCAGTGCATGATGGGTTTTCAAGCAGGTCTGCACCCGCATTTGCTTAACGTAGATTTTGTGTATTAAATGAGTAGCTTGCCTTGAAAGTCGACTAGAGAATTTGCAGGGGCAAAAAATGTGATCTAACACCACTGTATTTTTTTGTAAAACGCTTACCTTTGAACTGTGGAATTCGGTTGCCATGGCAACAGGAAGTAGGCCTCCACTACCGTGTAGAGCGGAGCTGTGGGGACAGTGGTGAGGCAAGTCCATAAATTGGTTCCTCTAATGAAAACATTGTGCACAGGATGCAGGTAGAGATTTCAGGGAATAAATGAGTTGTGACACTCCTTTTGAAAATGAATGTCTCTGTCCAATGATTTGTTGGCACTTGGGAAGAGTCTGCAAGTTTCCCAGTGATAAACTGAGGCCAGAGAGGGAAGAGCTCATGTTTAGTCAGGCACACATTTTACTTTATTGAAACCAAATGGGCTGAAGGAGCCCATGCACAGCTGGTTAGTGACCCATGCACCAATTTTTTGTTTGTTTTGTTTTAACTTACATCCAAAATAGCCCTGGTGAGCTTCAATTGAATAATATTCATCACTAAAACTGAAATGCATCGTTTAGAAAGTGTGGTTGCTGTTTGATTTAACGATGCTCTTAAATGCTAAATGAGAGATTTGATGATGTATTATGAATTATGGCGCATATCCTGTTTTTTGGTTTGCACAGGTGCACTCTTAAGACAGTCTTAAGAGAAACCTGGAAATGTATAGAACGCCCATGATCTCGAACATCTTCCACAATTACAGCTCTTGTTTGTTTTCATGGAAACCTACCAGATGGAGTGGCAATCAACAAGAAAAGAGAAAAAGAGACCTCTCCAGAGATATGAAAAGAGTGCAGGAGAGATCTTAGATGTGGAACACACATTTTAGGCAGCTTTAGGCTGTCTGAACTCATTTCAAACAAGCCTGCCAGAAACCCAGCATTTCCTCTGGTCTGGGCTTCCTTCCAAAGCTCCAACGTGAAGTGTAGAGGCAGTAAATTAATCACAAATGTATCTGAGGCCTCATAGTTTATTACTCGCATTTACAGACGCATCTATTCACTGTGAATGTGAGCACTGACTATATTCACTGATAGACTGATAAAGTGGGAGGTTCCTGATGTTTCCTTATTACGTGCATGGATGTAGTTATCCACATGTCTAGTGTTAAGTGAGCTGTTGCTTCATGCCTCTCATGGGGCATTTTTCACGTGTTCGCTTATTAACGCTTCGCTGTTAGACTGACAGCCGTTAATGATAAACGGCATGACTCAACAAGCTTGGCTGTATCAATTGCTATCAGATCTCTGTATATACAGGAATATTTATACACCAGCTAATACAAATTAGAGTGTTGACACATTGGATTGTCACATCATTAATAACAGAAAGTTTGTGCTGCATACGTCATGACTCACTCTGGGGTCTTGAGTTTACTTTAGAAATATCACTGCTTCAGCTAGTGAGATGATGTGCAAATCAATTATATTCTAACAAACGACTGGCCAAATGTTTACCAGACTGGCTTAGCACATATTTCACAATCAGTGTCTCGCTGTAGCCAGGGATGGGAACCATGAAAATTTTCATTATTACGGTTTTGATTCCTCTTTAATGATTCCAGTTCCTTAATATTTCCGTTAATGATTCTTTTAGTACTTTTAGGGACTAAATATTTGGAACAAAGAAATGCGATTCTGTTGCCAAATGATGATATAATTGTAATAATAAATTATTTTTAAAACGTTTTTGCAAAAGGACTTTTTAATGTCTTTTTAAAAGACAGGCGGTGTTAATGCAGTCCAATAATTGGCCTTAAAGGGATAGTTCACCCAAAAATTTAAATTCAGTCATTAATTACTCACCCTCGTGTCGTTCCAAATCCATAAGACCTGCGTTCATCTTCAGAACACAAATTAAGATATTTTTGATGCAATCCAAGAGCTTTCTGTCCCTCCATAGACAGCAAAACAACTAAAACGCTCAAGGCCCAGAAAGTAGTAAGGACATCATTAAAATGTTGTTATGAAGCTATGAGAACACTTTTTTGTGCACAAAGAAAACAAAAATAATGAGTTTATTCAACCATTTCTTCTGTTCCATGTCAGTTTACACCGTGCGTTCACGGCAGTACCACAAAGCATGCGAGTGCATTCCTCTGATTATCCAGGTTCTACATAACGCCGGCTTCTGCATCAGCAGGACCACACGTATGCGTTGTGATACTCTCGTGAATGCGTATCAAAGTCTGACACAGAAGAGAAGAAATTGTTGAATAAAGTCGGGGGGTTTTTTTCCTTTGTGCACAAAAAATATTTTCGTAGCATCATAAAATTAAAGTTGAACCACTGATGTCACATAGACTATTTTAACAATGTCTTTACTACCTTTCTGAGCCTTGAAAGTTTCAGTTGTGTTGCTGTCTATGGATGATCAGAAAGCTCTTGGACTTCATCAAAAATATCTTAATCTGTGTTCCAAAGATGATTGGAGGTTTTACAGCTTTGGAACGACATGAAGGTGAGTAATTAATGACAGAATTAAGATTTTTGCATGAACTATCCCTTTAAGGACACACAGTCAAATGAACAACCAATTACCGATTAAAATCTCACAGGTAGCTGTCATTCATTAGGAGCAGTTTATTTGGGAGTCACAACTGTGCTGTATATTTAGTGAAGTATTAGCGATGTTGCTGTGACACTGAATAAGTAGTGCAGGAAACCTGGTCAACGCAAGTGTTTCATTTTGTCATTCCGGAAACAAAAACCGTTATTAAAATCCAAACAGTCAATCACTTAGTTCTGTTGTTGTATTTTAAAGCAGAACTGTTTCTGAATAAGCTGTAGCTTGTCATTCTCATTTATTTATTTTGTCCTTTCCTCTCCAGACCCCAGTTCCTACAAGAGGAGGCACAAGCACAAAGAAGTGGACGAGATCCAGTGTGACATGCAAAAAATGTGTGCCTTCTCCAAGATCCTCACCACCAAGAAGAACCTGGATCACGTCAACAAGATTTTGAAAGTCAAGAGGCTTCAGAGGCAGGCCAAGACGGGGAATAACATGGTGAAGAGACGCAGAGGGAGGCCGAGGAAGCAGCCGCTTTCTCTCGAGGAGGGATTCCTGGGTCAGATGCCAGTTCTAGAAAAGTGTGTGGATCTTCCTGGGAAGAAGAACCATCACACCCGTCTGGTTCCTGCTCAGCTTGAGTTCTCCAATCACGACTCCATCACAGCCGCCATCGAGTCAGTGGTACACATGGCCAGATCACAATCCACGCAAGGAGGCAAGCACTGGCACAAAGTTCAGCCAGAGCTCCAAATCGAGCGCCCAAACCGCAAAGGAAGAGGGAACAAGAGAGAAGAAGCTACTGTCACCTCACGTTAGAGAATTAATGACGGTGCAGTTAGCCTTGTGCTTGGGTCCTTGTATCGTTTTTTTTTTTTTTTAATCTGAATTCTACTGACACATTTTAATGGGCATTCGCTGAGAATTTGGATCACGGTTGTGGTCTAAAAGCTCCGCTTTTGGTTTGAACAATCCTATTACATACTTTTTTATTGGTCTCTAAGAGACAAACTGAACATTTACTCTCCCAAAGCCCATAACCATGAGGATGTTGAAACTATGGCTTTAGCCATAATCTACCAGCACATGTAAATGAACTTCAATGACAGTACTGTGCACTTTTTTCTTTCTCGTTTTTCGTTTCACTCAAGCACAAAGCACAGATCTTCTGGCAGAGGTTGATTTCGAACAACAGGTCACCGGTAACTCACTGCTAACACACACGCTTACATAGGCTTGCCTGCGCTCAGGTGTGTTTCAGGCATACTAATGGCAATACTTTTGGATGAAACCCTTTTCAGTGATGTTTTGATGGCTATCAGTTCACTGTACATAGAAACATATTCTACTAACATTTCAAATTCAAAGTATTTTAGATCTACCTATACTGTCAGCATATCAAATCAAAAACCATATAAAGTTTGAAATGTTGTTTTGTTCTGTTTTTAACCAAATAGATGTAGAAAGCTTGTTCCAATAGAAAGAAAAAAAAAACTATTTAGTCGTGTAATCTTAACGAAGTGGAATCACTGCAGATCGAAGGCTTGTTGATGACACAGGACATCAAAACACATCCCAGTAGTTCACAACAGGCTCGATGAAAAATGCTACGGTTGCATTTAAAACCAACAAAGCACTTATTTCTTTTCTTTCTTTTTTGTAGGAACAAGTTTGAGTGGGCTGAAGTTGTACACAGTGTCAGAGTTGGTTTTTCGCTTTAAATAATAGTGAGCCATCTGGATGATATTTTCATGATCTGACTGGAAATCAAGGTCTTATTCGAGTCGCCTTCTCCAGAGTCTCTTTCGAGAATGTGCCTGCTCTTGTTAACGAAACAATAATAGTATGTCTATATACCTGTCAGTATTAGATATCCACATGACCAAAGTTTCAGTGTAGTCGTGTATCATAGAATAGATGGGTTTCAGTTTAGCTGCTCGTGTATATTACTATGAATGGTGTGGTGGTGTGCCTATTTGTCGATTAGTCTGTCGTTTGGATTGGAAAAATAAACCCGAATGTATGCTGGAGACTATTTAGGTGATCGTCCTGAGCATAGGACATCACAAACTAATCAGACACATGTCCTACGCTGTTTTAGATTCGAGTTACTCTGATATACGCGATAGATTTGAATGTTGTCCTAATTTGAATAGCTTTCCACTTGTTAGTTTTTTTTTCATATATGTGCCTTATGTTTGTCTATAAATCCATAACATGGTCAGGTACTAGAACACATAATGGCAAGATATCAGTCTTGAATGTACATACATATCATTTGCTGCCTTGGTGGTAATGTGTTTATGATTTCAGTACACCTTCTACGGTATAATAGGCTTCATTTGAACTATATAAATACATTTATATACACATATATACAGTTCAGTGACCAGACACCACATCTAGTACACCTGAAGACGCTCAAAATTTCTCTCTAACCAAACCCACGCAGGATTTTTGACATGAATACATGCTTATTTACTATGCATCAGGTTATTGCTGTGAATCCACTGACGCATAACTTTCTAGCATCAACTCCTTTGTAAGCTTTCTGTTAAACGAAGTGGTCTTACTGATATCTGAAGTCTGAACAGTGCTAAAACTGACTATCATTTCTTTTGCAATTGTCTAGGGGAGGAAAGTCAACCTCGAAGCAGTGCAGCCTTAATCAAATGTTCATTTCGACAAGTTGTAGTCCCCTGTAAATAGTCTACCATCTGTGGGTTGCTGTATAGCTGCATGAATCATGCCTAAGAATCATGTCAAAATGTTGCACTCGCAGTTGTCCAAAGCAGGACGTATAGAGTGGCTAAAGACGCCATGAAGCATTCTGTCCTCGTGATAACTCGCAGTGCATTGAAGCTAAAAGAAACAATATATGCCGGCAGCTATTTGCCTCAGCCAGTTGTACTGGACCTTTTGTAGGATGCGTCCATTTGCGCTAAACACCTGCGAACATTGCCAAAAATGTTGACCTTTTATTAGTGCTTTAAGCACCGAAAGCTATGTTTTCAAGCAAAATGTACACCGTAGCAGTTTTCTGAAACATGATTATAATAGGTTAGTCAAACATGGCTTTGGTAACAAGGCCTGGCAGCTCAAATTTGCTCGGCTTCTATGATTTTTAAATGCCAGATATATTTTCTCCACCAGCTGATAAGTGGTGCCTTGTGAAGTTACATGTATTTTTTTTATGTTCCTGCTCCTAAGCGACTTTGTGTCGAGTAAACATTACCGAGGTCACCGAGAGAATGTCATCATCCACTCAAACGTAGTGTTGGTATTCTAGTTTGTATTGCTATTAATGAAGTTATAATACAAGTGAAGTGTTAATCGAAAGTAATATTCCTAACAAGGACACAACAGAAGCTCTTATCACTCTCTAAATTCATACATATGGTGTTACGACCATTTTGATTTCTGTATCTGCATGCTCCATTTGATTGTATGCATACAAATTTTGGAGAAGTCGAGAAGTATTGAATTTCGATTTGAATACGATCTTATACATTGTTTGATATGTTTTTTTTTTGTAATGGATTTTAAATTCATAAAGCATTTTGTACATTGTATGGATATTAAAAACAGCAAATAATGGACATATATAGAAAAGAATAAATACTGATATACACAAACATATGCATTGTACATAGAATGTATGTATACACATTCATGTTTTGTGTAACTGTGTATACAGACATGTTTATAAATACAAGTACTAGCCTGTACATATGTACATACATGTAAGCTTGCATGTGTTTGGTCATGTTTGCCGTTCATGATCTTGTAGTTTTATTTTTTTATTTCTTTTTTTTTCTTACTGTAAAGCTCATTTGTGCAGCCATCTCCGGTGAGCAGTATTGAGCACTTACAGTCGATCTTGTTCATGTCATTCATTGTGCAAAAAAATAATAAATGAATTTATCGAGAGCTCACTTCAGTGTCTTTGCCTTTTTCGCATAGTTGTTGATATTCTAGTGATACTGAGCAAACGGTTTATATTTTAGAATATTTAACACTAAGTTGTACACTGTTATTCAAAAGTTTGGGCCAGTGAATTATTTTTTTTTATTTTTTTTTAAAGAAATGCTTTTATTCAGCACTGATGCGTTCAATTGATAAAAAGTGATAGATTTTTTGTAACAAAGTAAAACTCTTTAATATTTCAAATAAATCAAACTTCAAATAGATCAAACTTGATCAAATAATTAGTGCTGTCAAACGATTAATCGCTTCCAAAATAGAAGTTTTTGTTCACATATTATAAAACGGATAGTTCCGGTCCTTGATTCTGATTGGTTGAGCCGTGTTCGAAGCTGTTGTAAATTACACGACAAACATACACCTTTGTTTACTTCTGTGTGTTGCTCGGCAACCACTTTGTTGGAACCACAACTGTTTCTGAGGAACTACATTGTTTGGTGAAAGATTACTGTTTTTATTAATATCATTACACTTAATTTGCTCTGTTTTATTCTGTGAAACCTTAATATGTATATGGAATAACCGTTTTATAAAAGCAATAAGCCCCGTGAAGCCGTGGTTTACAGTGAATTTATAACAGCTAAGGGGGTTAATTAATAATTAACTCTGCTTCGCGTCGTGCCTAACAATGTCCCTTAGCTGTTATAAATTCACTGTAAACCACGGCTTCACGGGGCTTATTGCTTTAATATGTGTGTGCTTACTGTCTATATTTATTATGTGTATATAAATACACACACATGCATGTATATATTTAAGAAAAATGTTGTTTAAATATTATATTATTATTTATATATATATATATATACCTGTATATATGTGTATGTATATATATATAAATTATATGAATTTAACTATATACATGTAAATACGTAAATATTTTCAAAATATATACTTTGTGTATGTGTATTTATATATACATAATAAATATACACAGTACACACACATATTATGTAAACAAAAAACTTTTATTTAGGATGCGATTAATCGATTGACAGCACTCCAAATAATCCTTACAAATGCACCGTTTCCACAAAAATATGAAGCAGTTTAAATGTTTTCAATATATAACTGTTTGAGCAGCAAATCAGCCAATTAGAATGATTTCTGAAGGATCGTGTGACACTGAAGACTGTCGAAAATTCAGCTTTGCCATCGCAAGAATAAATTACATTTTAAAATATATTAAAATAGAATATAGTTATTTTAAATTGTAATAATATTTTACAATTTTTATCAAATAAATGCAGCCTCAGTGAGCAACTTCCTTAAAAAAAAAACTAAACAATAAAATCTTAGTCAATCTGTTGTATGGTAAATCACTTGTGGTGATTTCTAAAAGTTTTGTCACTTCACAGATCCTAGTTTTCATCTGTATATGTTCCTTTACTTACCACTGAACTGCAAAATTACATTTAAAATTGAACGAACGCCATATTAAAAATGCGAAGTGTCAATGTTTGCAGAGTTGTCTTCTGTACCTGTAATTGGTGTCAGTGTGCAGAGTAGGACAGGGAATCCCCGCTCATCAAGCTCTACACCTCATACAGTCCCTCTCACTGCATAGTAGAGATAAACGGATTGGCCCGAATCCCAGCCGTTGGTTGGTGAAGGCGAAGTGAAAAGCATCTAACCATAGGCCTGTGCCTCTGTAAAATTCCTGTTGCCATGGCAGCTGGGTGAACTGCCCAAATATTCCAGTGCTCCACTTGGCTTGAATAAAATGTCTGAAGTCAGGCTGGTGAACGCGAACTGCATCTGCAACGCCGCAACATCTCGTCAATATTATGTGTTGTGCGGAAAATTTGAGACTGTAATTTCTGTTGAAAAGTCACAATTGTGCTTTGAAATAGAAAACAGATGACAGGGCTCTGGCTATTAGAGGTAATGGGGGGCAGATGATAACGAGGGTTGTTTGTGTGAAGCGTGTTGTCGTGACTCATCTGTGGCACTACTGCTATGCGTCGCTCACAGCATAGCCATGTTACCCCTAAGTATGTGAGTTAAGACTTGACATACCTATAAAAAGATAAATAAACAAGGCAATTGACATCGGCCATTCACATGCTGAAAAATGTCAGCTAAAATAAAATGTACACTACTAAGTACCTTCTTGACCATCTGCGCAATAAAATATAGCAAGCAATTATAAAAATATATATATATAAAATATATAAATTTTATATAGTATAATATATATATATATACAGTGCACAGCATAAATGAGTACACCCCCTCTGAAACAAATTCAGCAATTACTCTTTGCTTAGAAGACATGTTATGTTTTTTTTAGAGATATAATATTCCAGCAAGTCTGCTTAATCAGTTACCAAAGAGGTATGTTAAAATTATTCAAGAAAATACAATTTTCTTATCAAAATGATAAAATGTTGTGTTGCACAAATGAGTACACCCTCCTGAAAGTTACTAAATAAAACAAAAAAATTCTGGTGTAAGGTTAAAGGGGTCATATGATGTTGATAAAAAGAACATTATTTTGTGTATTTGGTGTAATGAAATGTGTTTATGCGGTTTAAGGTTAAAAAAACACATTATTTTCCACATACTGTACATTATTGTTTCTCCTCTATGCCCCGCCTTTCTGAAACGCGTCGATTTTTACAAAGCTCATCGGTCTGAAAAGCGAGGTGTGCTGTGATTGGCCAGCTATCCAGTGCGTTATGATTGGCCGAATACCTCAAGCGTGTGACGGAAATGTTACGCCCCTTACCATATTGTGATGCCTTGTCCCGGCCGGAGCGACGAGACAACAACATTAAAACCCATTCTAAGCGAGGCATTTGTTGCATCCAGTGGGGACATAATTATTGATTATAATGACTTATACTGTCTTTTTACGCATTGCGTTGCACCGCAACGCGT
>NW_015505272.1:761127-776020 GCF_001515645.1 Sinocyclocheilus grahami | reverse complement strand
GATTATAATGACTTATACTGTCTTTTTACGCATTGCGTTGCACCGCACCGCGTAAACATAAAACCATGTCTGCATTTGTGATCGGAGAAATGACAAACAACAAGTGCTACTCTACACTGCCCAAAAAAATATAAAATATAAAAACTCTTTCAATATAAAAAACTTACTTTCAGTCTGTGAGTCAGAACAGCTGGCATTGTAGTCTACTCTCCCAGGATCAGGAAACAGTCCTCCATAAAATGTGCTTCACACATCTGAATATTTGGGTTGAAGTGTTCTGGAACAGTGTTGTAAATACAACTTAACCACTGATTTCTAGTTGTGTCCATTTTTGGAAGGCCAAACAAAGTAGTTTCGCTTTCACAACGAAACACAGCATCACACACGGTGGCCTAGAGTGAGCGGCGGTGGCGGCCTACAGTGAGCAGAGGCCGGGGGCTTAAGAACGGCGCGGCCGGCGGATTCGACAAAGGAGCGTCCGAAGGGCTTGCGGCAACCACATGTGACGACCCCGGGCTGGACTCCGCTTCTGGATTTGAGACTTTAGTCTTTGCAACTTTACAGATCTTCTTTATGCACCAAGAGCTTGTAACACTCCAAAGAGAAAGGAAAAATTGAAATCGCATCATATGACCCCTTTAAGGCAAGTATTGATCTTACTTCTTTTATTTTGAACTAAAACTGTTAAAGGTAAGTAATTTCTTGATAATTAAGTGTTATATGGCCCACTGAATCATACTCGGACTTAATGCTGACAACAATGAAATCACTTGAGAGAGAACTGTAGAACGAGCTGTTTTAGGTAGGCATGACTTTAAAAGAATATCTCTTTGGATTTGAGACTTTAGTCTTTGCAACTTTACAGATCTTCTTTATGCACCAAGAGCTTGTAACACTCCAAAGAGAAAGGAAAAATTGAAATCGCATCATATGACCCCTTTAAGGCAAGTATTGATCTTACTTCTTTTATTTTGAACTAAAACTGTTAAAGGTAAGTAATTTCTTGATAATTAAGTGTTATATGGCCCACTGAATCATACTCGGACTTAATGCTGACAACAATGAAATCACTTGAGAGAGAACTGTCAGGAGATTTATTTCTTTATTAAGCTTTCATTTAGTGACGAGTGAGTTTTTGCTAGAAAAAGAGCAGGAGAAACACTGTGAAAGTGTCTCAGAGCCGGCAAAAGCTGTGAAAAGAGTGACACTTTATCTCACAGAGTAAGATGCAGCATGCAGAAGTGACATGCATGGTTGTTTATCCACACCAGAACAACCGGCTAGCCAAAACACAATAAACTCATTTAGCTTTTTCCAAGGCCCATATTTACAAAATATAGACTTCTGGGAATCCATACTCTGGTCTCATGAGACCAATTCAATCATTTCGGATCTAACAGCATCCAAAATGTTCTGGTGTTGCTAGAGGAGGAGTACAGAGAGAAGTGCCTGGTTCCCACAGTGGCATTCAGTGCTAGTAAAGCTCTTCTATAGGGATGTATGAGTGCTGAATGTGTGAGGGAGTTGTGCTTTATCAACACTGTCATGAATTCACACACTACTGTGTGATGTAATTTTTTTAACATGACAATGAAGATATTCATTCTCCTGAGTTGAAAATCCTTCAGTGGACATGTATTTCACGCAATCTTAACACTCTTGAGCTGCTGTGAGAGATTCTGTAGAGACGAACTGAGCAACACTCCCCATTAAAGACCAGGGCATTCAAGGAGTTCGTCCTCCAGGAGTTAAACAGCACAGATGTGAAAATGTGTCATGAACTTGTACACTCAGTGCCAAGAAGTGTCAGAGCAGTGCACTTAAGAGTTATGGAGGACATATTAAGTTCTAGAATATTACACTTGGTTGAATTAAATCTAGGTTGTACTCAATTCTGCAATCCTTCATTTAAACAAAAATTGGCTAAGCTTCTTATTTTACGGATATTAATGGCATGTATTTCTCTGTTTTTATTAAGAATGTTTAATACATTTCAATTTTGCTATCTTTCTATGAATTATATTAGTAATCATTAAGAAAATACATCTTTTATATTTAATCAGAGGGTGTGTACTCATTTATGCTGTGCACTGTGTATATATATATATATATATATATATATATTATTGTTATTATTATTATTATTTTAATACATTTTACATTTACTTGAAATGTATTTTAAATTGGTAAATATATTTTAGGTGCCCCTTGAAATACAATTTGTATTACATAGTAATAATAATTACATATTAGAATATTTGGGAATTCAAGGCTTAAAGATATTCCCTTAAAATGTGCAGTTTGTAACATATAATTGCACAACATATATAGCATATTTTAAATGTATTCATTTAACTGATTTAATGTTTTTATATTTAATTTTATTTATTTATTTATTTATTTTCAATTATTTAATTATTTGTTTGTTTGTTTTTGTAATATGAAAACAAATAGAATACAAAGAATAGAGAAGCCAGTGTTATTTTTTATTTTTTAAAGAATAGAATTAGAATAGAGAGTGCTAGAATTAGAGGGTCAAATAAAGGTGGAACAGGTGTGTTTTTAGTCGTTTCTTGAAGATGGTTAAGGACTCAGCTGCTCGGATTGATTTGGGCAGGTCATTCCACCAGGAGGGAAGAGTTAATGAAAAAGTCAGTGAAAGTGATTTTGTGCCTCTTTGAGATAGCACAATAATACGCCATTCACTTGCAGAACGCAAGCTTCTAGAGGGCACATAACTCTGAAGTAATGAATTTAGGTAAATGGGTGCAGAGCCAGTGCTGGTTTTGTAGGCAAATATTAATGCCTTGAATTTTATGAGAGCAGGTAATAAATAAATCAATAATAAATAAATATTCTCCCAATAATAGAATGTTAAATAATGTAAAATAAATAATATATATGATTATTTTTATTAATTCATTATTAATTCAGCTAATAAATGAAGATTACATAACAATAATAACAATAAAACAATATAATATAATAATAATGATAGTAATACATTGTCTTTTTTATTTTTGTTTGTATGTTTTTGTTATTACATTTTATTAATATTTAAAGTAAACAAACAAAAATATTCTACCAATAATCTAATGTTAAATAATATATTATCATAATATATATTTATTAGATTAATTATTAATTAGGTTAATAAATAATAATAATAGTAATAATAATAATACATTTTGTATTTTATTATTTTGATTTTTTTATTACATTTCATTTTTAATATTTTAAAATAAATACAAAACATTTCTTCCAATAATTGGATGTTAATGTTCAAAAATTATATATTATTATTATTATATATATGTATTACCTTTATTATGAATTCAGCTAATAAATGATTATTTATTTATTTATTGCAGTATGAAATAAACAGTTGAGACAGAAAGTGTGTCTAAATAAAGGAATAATGGGGCTCTTTAACTGCAGATAGTCAAAGACTACTGGTTTACTGTTAAAATGATTTTGACCCATGGCCTCTCATTATTAGTATTTTGTTCTAGGCTGAAATGCTTTCAGATTTGAGGGTTTGCACAGAAACAGGGCTATATGTGAGTCCTCCTGCATGCACATATTGCATCAAACTGATTGAAAATCCCTGTAGAAAGCAGAAATATTCTATAGCAAATCACTTCCTCTCCATCTGCCTGTAATTAGCTCAGCTTGAATGTAGCCTCCCCTCCCTCTTGACTCCCTCCCATCCACTATTATTGCTCAAAGCACCACTTACTATTTGGGTTGCACTTCAGCGTCTGCATATAGGCTATGTCGCAGGACGCAAAGGATGCTATTCTTTATGATTGGCAACTGGCAGGGTAGCAGCTGCGGTTGCTACGGTGACAGCCTGACTTGCAGCAATTTGGATAGCGAATGAAGCTGTTAGTGTTTTGAGGCTGACGTGATGAGGGTTTTAAAGCACACTCGCTCCAGAGCCCATCAGCAGCCCCCTCACTCACCAGAGCAGAGGGTCTCTCTGTCCCCTAGCTGGGAAATCTTGATTTGTCGGGATGAATGCTTAAAAATCCCATGAAGACTGTTTTATAGCATAGATAATGTGTGAAGATGAATGAAATCGAAAGGCGCATGTCGATGACAGAAATGAGTCTCAAACTACCAAATTAGAGCCAAAACAGAGTTTTATAAGCCTCACCATCAACCATGAATTCTTAAATCGAATAAAATATTTAATGTTATTATTTAATCAAATGTTTGGGTATAATCCTGACTGACATACAGGATTTAATGTTGGTCCTATAGTTTAATTATTTATATATACTATATATTTACTGTATATTATAAACTGTCATGTACATCATACATTATGTATATTATTATAACATTTTCAATATAATAGTATGTTATTATATTTTATATTTGTATTAATCATATAAAAATATAAAATATTAGTATTTGATTTTTATTTGTTTGTTTTATTTCTTATTATTTTCCTTATGCACTTTCAAGCCCAGCATTTTTAAAGGAATATCCTGGTTTCAATACAAGTAAAGCTCAAGTGACAGAATTTGAAGCTTACAGTTGTTATAATAATACTAATACTAATAATAATAAATTGTGTTTTATTGTTTTTTTATTTGTATTACAATTCATTAATATTTAAACTTTTTTTTTTTTTAATAAATACATAAATAGTTCTCCCAATAATAGAATGTTAAATAATGTTGAATAAATAATAATAATATATTATTATTATTATTATTATTATTATTAAGCAAATAAATGAAGGGTATTACATAATAATAGTAGTAGTAATAATAATAATAACAATAACATAATATAATATAATAATGATAATAATAATAATGTATTTTATTATTTTTATTTGTTTTTGTTATTACGTTTTATTAATATTTAAAGTAAATAAATAAATAAAAATAATATTTCTCCCAATAATATAACGTTAAATAAATAATATATTATTATAATATTTATTTATTAGATTAAATAATCGTAGTAGTAAAAACATTTGTATGTGGTACAACTGAAGAACTTATTTGCCCTTCTTACATCTAGCCCCCAGGTGATTTTAGTTTGAGGATTTTACAATATTCCTCCATCAGATCTTCAAAACTCTTCGACCTCTCATCCCTTTAGCAGTCTGCTTACGTAAAGAAACTACGTCTAAAAGCCCCATCAACACGGACGGACTTACCATTGGGCTTGAGTGGGCTGCAGCCCATGGGCCCTGCCTTTGCCCGTTTACGTTTGTTTGATTTGTTCGTTATATGCCAGTTAGAATTCAGAAATTATTAGCCGCAAATTATCAGCAGGGGCTACAGCTTACAACTACGACCTTCAACTACGACTAAGGCCACAATCAAACAGCATAAACTGGTATTTATGATTATTTCACATAGAAGAAGGACACACGTTTGAATCGCATCTGCACCGATTGGTTTGTTATCACATGACTAAGTTACTTTAAACGGCTCCATTAAGCCTTTAGCCCCAAAGAGCGCACATTTAGAAAGATAATGATACATTCTCAAATGTTCACATCTCATTTCTTTACAGAGGATGATTCTATATTACTATAGCCTATTAATGTTTCACTAAATTATGCAATCGTCTGATGAGTTTTGAGCGCTCTCTCTCGTCTTACTGCCGTTACACATAGTGGGGAAGAAATGTCATCAAAATGACTGTAGCCTAGACATGTTGCATATTAATTGTGCTATTTATGAACCTCAAAGCATATGTTTGTGTATTTTGTGTTACTCCATAATGGTGTTCTATTTGAGGACATTTGTAGTGTAGGTATAGGGCCCAAACATAACCTCAAGCCCAGGGGCCCCCGCCCCCCCTAAGTCCTGCCCTGCCCATCAATCATACGTTCACTCTTTTCCTTGTGCTATTTTTCCTGCAAGACCCAGCAACTTGAACTTGAGATTTACTTTCTTGTAACTTTTCTTTTTTTGTGCCTTGTTTCTCCACAGTGACTCCAAGTCTTTGATTGCTCTTCCCGAGAGCTACTTACAGGAAAGCTCTCCCAGCAGAGCACTCGGGTTACTGTTTAGTAAAAAGGCGCTTTTATTCCCAGTAATTAGTGAGGCTCGGAGCAAAGCACGCAAGTCTCCTTCTCCGGCTCTCTCTTTCCAAACATACAGAGAGGATCTGAAACGTTAGGTCCTCCGACGCCGAGGTGAGACATTTTTCCTACAGCACAGCTCTTAAAACATTATAACTACACTGTTATGTTAGTGTCGCATGTCTGTTTTGTTTTGGAAACACTTCACTCTCCCAGCTTTTCATGGGACTCGCTTGTTTTTAGGATGACTGTACGGTGGCCACTCAGTATGATCTGGAAAATCAATGTGTGTAAGTATACAGGCTGCAAGCACTACAGATGTGTCTTCAAGGCTAGGAAGAAGCGGCTGATGCCACTGCAGAGCTGGTGAGAGATCACTAGCATTGAGCAAAGCACTTAACACTCGATTGCTAGAGGCAAACTGACCCTCAGTCGCTCTGGAGAGTTAATTGAATGTGAAACGGTGGATGACTGTGACATTATGTAATGCCACTGAAGTCAGAAATGGCAGAAAGTAATACGTTACTGTTTATGTTGCTTAGGTTCCATCACAGTGATGAGTGTTGCTTTTATTTGATCCTCTTCACTTCAGGGCAGTGAGTTCTTTTTCTCTTTATTGTTTTGGATTCAAAAGCTCTCTGAGCAAATATATTATATAATCCTCTAGGGGTTTTTCCATGTACTTTTTTTTTAAAGCAACATCAAAGAAATATCCAAGGTTCATTACAAGTTGAGTTCATTTGACAGCATTTGTGGCATAATTTTGACTTTTCCCTTGCTTTAAGAAAAGCAAAAATCTGGTTTACAGTGAGCTACTTAATGCTACTTAATCTGTAAAATAGTTAAAGGGATAGTTCACCCAAAAAATATTTTTTTTATCATTAATTACTCACCCTCATGTCGTTCCAAACCCGCAAGACCTTCGTTCATCTTCGGAACACAGATTAAGATATTTTTGATGAAATCAGTGAACTTTCTGATCCTGCATAGACAACAATGCAACTGAAACGTTACCAAGCCCAGAAAGGTTGTAAAGGCATCATTAAAATAGTCCATGTGACATCACCCAAAAAATATTTTTTTTATCATTAATTACTCACCCTCATGTCGTTCCAAACCCGCAAGACCTTCGTTCATCTTCGGAACACAGATTAAGATATTTTTGATGAAATCAGTGAACTTTCTGATCCTGCATAGACAACAATGCAACTGAAACGTTACCAAGCCCAGAAAGGTTGTAAAGGCATCATTAAAATAGTCCATGTGACATCAGTGGTTCAACCTTAATTTTATGAAGCTACGAGAATACTTTTTGTGCGCAAACAAAACAAAAATAATGACTTTATTCAACAATTCTTCTCTTCCATGTGAGTCTTCGATGCACATTCACGAGAGAACCACGACGTTCGTGAATGTGCATCAAAGACTGAATAATGACAGAATTTTCATTTTTGGGTGAACTATCCCTTTAAACGCTCTGTTTCAATAGTACATCCGCAAGATGTAAACAATATACATGTTAACACGATTTTGGTGTGAATTTTTATTTAAATAACTTATTTAGCTTTTCTGTGTAAAGTTATATCTAATTTTACAACTTGGTTGGATTGACAACGTAACGCCTAAAACCTTAAAACAACCATAAAAGTTTTTTAATAATTAGTAATTATTAATAAGTAATACACAAGAATTAATGTGTTTTTTAATAAAAATGTAAGCTTTTAAATACTTTTAAATTCACCCCATTCACCCTGATTTTTGCTTTATTTTTAATCTGAGAAAGAAAAGGATGAGTTACTTTTTATTTATTTTATTGTATTATTGTATTTTATTTTATTTTTGGTGCCCCTAATTCTGTCAGCTGAAGTTCACTTGTATTAAACCCAGGATATACCTTTAAAAATGCTGGGCATGAAAGTGCATAAGGAAAATAATAAGGAACGCAACAAGCAAACATATAAAAAATGTAACCCGAAACCCTAAAGATCCAGAGCTTGCCACATTAATGAAAAGAGTGTTCTGTCTACCCGTCAGAACGTCAGATTTTTTTTATCCGTACCCAAACTGTTCCTGACTATTCACAGCTGGTTTCATTTTCCCGCTCCATGAGAAACTGCACTCCTGTGCCCCAGCAATAGCACATTATTGTAAACATTTCATTTCATAGTGAAAGCAGCTCAGGTTGTTGGCTGTTTGCCGCCATTTCATTTAGAGTAAAACTGGGGATGTTGCCAACATCTGGTGTATGTCAGTGTTAAGGGTTTCCAACCATTGCCCCTCAAACTGCCAGTGTGAGGATACAACGCAGGTTTTTGTGATTAATCAGAGGTACAGCGTTAATCGTGAAGGCCCCATGTTCAGTTCAAAGTAAAGTAGGCCAGATTAGAAGGTGTAGTGCTAAAGTGTTTATTCATTTCTGGTTTACTTGTTACATTGTTTCAAATGACTGCATGAAATATGACCAAATATAACACATATGGTGGGTCTTTCTGCTGTGTGCCATTTTATTTGGCATTAGGTGTTAAAATTTTAGTAACGCTACTTTTGTTGAATATTAGAAATGTGAAGAAAAATTTGACTATCTTTTTTGCAATTCCAATTCCGAATTTTGCAATTCTGACTTTTTTCCCCTCAGAATTCTGAGTTTATGCTTTGCATTTCTGATTTTTTATTTCTAAATACTGAATTTACTATAATTCTATAATAATTCTGTTTTGTGTGTGTGTGTGTGTATGTGCCCGCCATGGAATAAAAATTTAAAAAGATAATTGTGTCTTTTTATATCACAATTCTGATTTTTTTATATCTCACAATTCAGACTTTTCGTCTCCCCATTGTGAGTTACCATCTCGCAGTTCTACATTTAAAGCTCGCAGTTCTTGGTTATATCTTGCAATTCTGAGTTTGTCTCTCAATTCTGTCTTTTTTCTCAGAATTTAAAGAAAGATAAAAGGTCTTGATTAACTTATATTTAAATTATTTATTTATTTTTAAATTATGGAAACAGGATAAAAAAAGAAATGTTTGGAATGACGTGAGGAGCAGGCCAGGTGAAGCTTGCAATTTATCAGACCTTACAGTGGCATCATGGCATAGACTTTTACTTAGAATGTGAAGGATTAAAGACAAACTAAGTCTAGTAGCTAATTCATAATATTGCAGATGAACTGCATTAAACCTGCCCTCGCCATGTGCTGATCCTGCATAGACAACAATGCAACTGAAACGTTACCAAGCCCAGAAAGGTTGTAAAGGCATCATTAAAATAGTCCATGTGACATCAGTGGTTCAACCTTAATTTTATGAAGCTACGAGAATACTTTTTGTGCGCAAACAAAACAAAAATAATGACTTTATTCAACAATTCTTCTCTTCCATGTGAGTCTTCGATGCACATTCACGAGAGAACCACGACGTTCGTGAATGTGCATCAAAGACTGAATAATGACAGAATTTTCATTTTTGGGTGAACTATCCCTTTAAACGCTCTGTTTCAATAGTACATCCGCAAGATGTAAACAATATACATGTTAACACGATTTTGGTGTGAATTTTTATTTAAATAACTTATTTAGCTTTTCTGTGTAAAGTTATATCTAATTTTACAACTTGGTTGGATTGACAACGTAACGCCTAAAACCTTAAAACAACCATAAAAGTTTTTTAATAATTAGTAATTATTAATAAGTAATACACAAGAATTAATGTGTTTTTTAATAAAAATGTAAGCTTTTAAATACTTTTAAATTCACCCCATTCACCCTGAGTGTGTCTTTATTTTTAATCTGAGAAAGAAAAGGATGAGTTACTTTTTATTTATTTTATTGTATTATTGTATTTTATTTTATTTTTGGTGCCCCTAATTCTGTCAGCTGAAGTTCACTTGTATTAAACCCAGGATATACCTTTAAAAATGCTGGGCATGAAAGTGCATAAGGAAAATAATAAGGAACGCAACAAGCAAACATATAAAAAATGTAACCCGAAACCCTAAAGATCCAGAGCTTGCCACATTAATGAAAAGAGTGTTCTGTCTACCCGTCAGAACGTCAGATTTTTTTTATCCGTACCCAAACTGTTCCTGACTATTCACAGCTGGTTTCATTTTCCCGCTCCATGAGAAACTGCACTCCTGTGCCCCAGCAATAGCACATTATTGTAAACATTTCATTTCATAGTGAAAGCAGCTCAGGTTGTTGGCTGTTTGCCGCCATTTCATTTAGAGTAAAACTGGGGATGTTGCCAACATCTGGTGTATGTCAGTGTTAAGGGTTTCCAACCATTGCCCCTCAAACTGCCAGTGTGAGGATACAACGCAGGTTTTTGTGATTAATCAGAGGTACAGCGTTAATCGTGAAGGCCCCATGTTCAGTTCAAAGTAAAGTAGGCCAGATTAGAAGGTGTAGTGCTAAAGTGTTTATTCATTTCTGGTTTACTTGTTACATTGTTTCAAATGACTGCATGAAATATGACCAAATATAACACATATGGTGGGTCTTTCTGCTGTGTGCCATTTTATTTGGCATTAGGTGTTAAAATTTTAGTAACGCTACTTTTGTTGAATATTAGAAATGTGAAGAAAAATTTGACTATCTTTTTTGCAATTCCAATTCCGAATTTTGCAATTCTGACTTTTTTCCCCTCAGAATTCTGAGTTTATGCTTTGCATTTCTGATTTTTTATTTCTAAATACTGAATTTACTATAATTCTATAATAATTCTGTTTTGTGTGTGTGTGTGTGTGTGTGTGTGTGTGTGTGTGTGTGTGTGTGTGTGTGTGTGTGTGTGTGTGTGTGTGTGTGTGTGTGTGTGTGTGTGTGTGTGTGTGTGTGTGTGTGTGTGTGTGTGTGTATGTGCCCGCCATGGAATAAAAATTTAAAAAGATAATTGTGTCTTTTTATATCACAATTCTGATTTTTTTATATCTCACAATTCAGACTTTTCGTCTCCCCATTGTGAGTTACCATCTCGCAGTTCTACATTTAAAGCTCGCAGTTCTTGGTTATATCTTGCAATTCTGAGTTTGTCTCTCAATTCTGTCTTTTTTCTCAGAATTTAAAGAAAGATAAAAGGTCTTGATTAACTTATATTTAAATTATTTATTTATTTTTAAATTATGGAAACAGGATAAAAAAAGAAATGTTTGGAATGACGTGAGGAGCAGGCCAGGTGAAGCTTGCAATTTATCAGACCTTACAGTGGCATCATGGCATAGACTTTTACTTAGAATGTGAAGGATTAAAGACAAACTAAGTCTAGTAGCTAATTCATAATATTGCAGATGAACTGCATTAAACCTGCCCTCGCCATGTGCTCTACAACAGTCATACAGCTTTGTTGTTGTCTTTTGCGTATTAGTAGATGTTGAGAGGAGAATTTTTGGCATTGTGACCGTTGGGGAATCTTATACAAATAGTCACTTTGACAAGCAAACAGCAGATGTGTTTTCAAAGACGTCATGCTAGATGCTTTTCAGAAACCACTGGAGAGAACATCCGTAGGTGTTTTTTCCTAAACAACTTCAAATATTGGACTAAAAGCAAAATATACGACATAAAATATTTGAATTTGGAGAAGATCTGCTTTTCATTGCAACATTTACTTATTTGAATACATGTTTGCATGTGCCATTGAATGGTATATATTATGTTAAATGTGAAATATTGTGAAAGAACAGCCAGTAATATGTATTTGGATTCCCATAGCTCCTGTAAGAGTAGAGCATGACGCTAGCAATGCCAAGGTCATGGGTTCAACTCTACTGGAATGCACGAATTGATAAATTGTATACCTTAATGTGTAAAATAAAATCTATTTTGCAAGCATGCTGAGACTTATGATAGGAGTCAAATTTGTGCTGCTCTAAAATTGGGAAACATTTGGACCAAAAAGTGTTATTGATATGGATGCTGTTCTGGACAGCACTATCAGCTCTTGATTGTACATTTCTCCAGAGCTTTAGGTGCAATCATCATCAAAAAAAAAATGCAATCACTATGTCATTATTTTTTCCACACAAGATGGCAAAGTATGTTATTATTATTATTATTGTAAACCTTGCCTTGTGAGTTATGGCACAGAACATTCACTCCCTTTGGAGAATTCACTGGCTGTGTTCCATGGCAGCTGGAAGCCATCACAAACTCCAATTACTGTCTGTCTGTGTCAACATCTGGAAACCACTTCTGCTCCTTTGGCTGTCTGCATCCTAGTGTGAGTAAGGTAGTTGGCCTTATATAGCCAACCTATTGTATATGGAATGTAGGGACAGTGGCGTAGACGAAAGAGAGTAGATGTCGCTCCACTACCTTTGACACTGACTAATGACTTGACAGATCCATCAATCATAGTATCATGAATTACAAGGATTTGTGAACGGCCACCTGTGGTTTATGTAGTCTTCGGGACTTGACCTTAAAGAACTTGGGTCTCACTTTAAGGTATTTCCCATCACTAAATCTAGATGATTTAGCTCCCACTGTGGACTTCAGATAAAGGCCTTTCATAGTTCAGGAATCGCTTTACATGAATTTGACAAGGAAAATTCGACCAGGTTCTTTTATAATAAAACAAAATGAGAACATCGTGCTCTATCAGAATTTCTCCCTCAGGTCTATTCCATTTTTATCTTCTCGTGAGTTCACACTCGCCTGCACTGCACTGGATTTGTTTTGGTGACTAGCTCTTTCAAGACTGAGATATAAAGTTGGAATTGTTGCCTCTTGTGATTTCAGTACGATGGCAGAAATTTGCCCATGCAAATAAAGGCAATCATGATTATTCGTTCTCTACGACCAGATAAGTAAGTGTTTACGCAGGTGGTCTGACTGCACTCGCACTAGAGGAATTCACATTTTGATTTGCAGCTCCATTTTGCAGACATGACAAAAAGATGTAGAATTTATAACCTTATTTCCTACTCCAAAATAATTATTGGGTATTTTTAAGACAGTTGGCAATATTATATGCTGTATTATTAGGAAGAAGCGAATGTTTTCCTCATTTCACGATACGTAAATTGCCTGTTAGAAATTAGGCAGAGCCGTTTACCCAACACGTGTTTTCAATTCACTAAACTGTGATGGTTTTGTGAACAAAAAAATCTGGATTCAGGCATTTTCTTCAATTAATTGATTTTTTTAGCATGAGTCAGACATGAGAAAGATTTGATTGGTTGGAGTCCAGTGCATGATTAAAAAAATTACAAGCAAGTTAAGTTAATTATGAATGAACCACAATCTCCCATTGTTTGTATAATTGTCTGGACAGAATATCGCATTTGCTCTTAACCCTTTAACTGTCACTCACATTTTTGAACATAGACGTGAAAGTGCACGATCCAAACTATAATTCATGAACGAAAACGTTTTGTAACATGATATTGATGTAACATTTTCATTGTAATGCAATGTTTGATTTTAAAATGGGTTTCAAAGGATGAATTTTGAGATTTAAAGTTTTCAACTGATATATAATTTCTGATGATTTCTAAAGTGTGATAGAGAAATAGGCAACGAAGAAGACTTTTTTTGACAAGGGTCAGAACTCCTGTTATGATGTAGATTTTTGAGGTGCACTTTTGTCATAAATTAATCTATTACTTTTCCTACATAGATATTTTACCAATGTTTTTGTAAAAAATTATTTAGGAGTCTTAGACCTTTCCAACAATGTATAGTTTGTCATGATTAGATTAGGATTTAATTGTAATCTAGTGAAGTAAATTTAGGCGTCCCACAGAGGGGACGGGTGGCAGTTAAAGGGTTAAAGCTGGACTTCCATGTGGAAATCTCATCACGTCGCCTGCCAAACCCTCTCTTAAAAAACCCTGAAAACTTGCATTCCTGTTATTGAGTGTCATGATGTATCAAATTCAATTGACTTTAGTTGGATTAAAATAATACACAGTCGGAGAGATGAATGGTCTTACAGTGTTGTTCTCCTGAGGCATCACTGATCTGGGACTACAGTTCAGTTAATTTGTAACTCACTGAATAGACCGTTGAAATTGGGACAGTCTGTTTTAATACTCTTCTTTTGGCTTCAATTTAAGAAATGCTTTAACCGTCAGCTTTGAAGAAACATAAAGCAAAGTGCAATCTTCCTTCCAAATAGGATGGTGATATAATTATTGTTGCTTTTTGAACAACATTTTATGTTTAGCTTTGGACATGGTAACACAACATACTTCACAAGCATTAAAAGTGTACCTCTTCTGCCCTCCTGTGTTCAGTGGGTGCAGATCCCGTGTTAGGGGTCATTAATCTGTCCCGCCTGGAGGTGGAGCTGTGCATCTTGTTTTAAAGAGGCAATGAAGACAACTTTACCATTAATTGAACCAAATATTTGGCAATGAAAATTCAGCAAGCCTAGTGAGTGGACAGCCTGCTTTTTTCTTAGGATACTGGCAGTCTTCATTCCCACAGGTACAAGAAACAACAGTGATTGCAGTGGATTTATATTACAGTTGTGATTCATCCCAAAGAGAGAAGGAGAGAGAACATTGCCAAGGGCACTTGAAGATCTCTCATTATGTGAGTAATTAGTTTGTGACCATTTTTTTTGTACAATCATCGATGTTAAGTCTTAATAACAGGGAACATGGATAGAAATGGAATAAAAAAATCATTTAAAGATGGAAAAAATACTCGGGGACTGTACTTAAGTTAATGTGCCTCTTCTCTTTTCTGTTCAGCTTTAATTTTTTTGTTTTAGTTTTAGTTTTTCTTGAAATAGTCATAAATAGTCGGCTGGGTAGAATGACTACAGTACAACTTCTATTTGTTTATATATATATATATATATATATATATATATATATATTTTTTTATTTGTTTT
>NW_015505272.1:759769-760975 GCF_001515645.1 Sinocyclocheilus grahami | reverse complement strand
ATTTGTTTATTTATTTATTTTTAATTTTTGGCCACTTAAATGGAAGTGGCCTGTGTAAAATTATTCACTTTAATTTAAATAATATTCAGAATGCCTTTAATATAAATTGTTATCAGAGAGCATACAATTAATTTTGTTTTTAAATATAACACTAGACAGATACACATGGAAGAATTTTTAGTACAACCCAAAACCTCAGATCCCCAGTGAGGACACCTCTTCTGGATAAAATATAATATGGTTTTATATATTATAAATGCATAACAAAACGTCAACTTGATGCTGATTTACACAATGGCTAAATATGATAACGCTGATTCAGCTACTTTACTAGTTGTCTCATTTCACCTGTATTCACTCTATCGTATCTCACTCGATTGTGTCTTGTTAATTGAAAAGCTGTGTTTTTAATAAACAAATCCATCATAAGACAATGTAAAGTACTCCTCTAATATTGCTTTCTCCAGTGAAAAAAGTTTGTTTTGTCTGAATCAGGAGAGAGGTCAATACAAAGGTCAAGCACTGTTTACAAGAAAAAAACAGTCTAAAACAGTTTTTGGTGGATTTTTGATGTGAGAGGACAACTTTTTTTTTTTTTTAACTGGAGGAAGTGTTATGGATTATGGACTGATATTTTGTCCAGAAGCTACACTTTGAAGTCAAAAAGCATTAATGAGCAATTTCATAACATCTGTTCCGTTGAAGAAACAAACTCGCCTACATCTCGGATGGCCTGAGGGTAAGTACATTTTTTCCATTCCTTTAAGAAAGAAAACTTGTGTAAAAGCAGTAGGGCTTGCATAGACTAGTCGAGTAGTCGAGTGATCGACTACTTCAACCACTAGTCAGCGCTGTCGGAAACAATCGACTACTCAAGCATGCATTAACCATAATGCATGCATGCACAGAGTTTGCAAGTACGACGTGAATTTTAGGATTACAATATTGCTTGTAGCTGTTACTTCAAAAAAAGTCTCGCTTAAAGAGTTCTGCCTAATGAAAATTTGTGCATTGAATTAATTCAGTCGTGTTCAAATGATCACTAAACGTTTGTCATGACATCTCTCTGCTTGCATGATAAATATATTTTTAGAAATGAATAATTATTTTAGTTTAACACGGCATACTTGTTCAGTGATAACTATGAAAAAAGACAGTCACAACGGTCTTATCAAGTAACTGTACGACGTTCCACCTGGTTTTATC
>NW_015505272.1:755412-759298 GCF_001515645.1 Sinocyclocheilus grahami | reverse complement strand
GAAAGAATATGAGGTTGGGCCCCCTATCGCACCAAACATACACTATATTGCCCAAAGTATTGGCACACCCCCTTCTAATGAACAGGTTTGACTACTTTAGTAATTTCCACAAGTACAAATCTTAATGTTTAAGCATATGATGCTATTCTAGGGAATTGTGTGCTTCTAATTTTATACCAATAGTTTGAACAGGTATACTATTTAAATGCAGATCTTGATCCAAGAACTCATCACCAAACACCTGTGACTTGTACATACATATGGACAAATGTATTGGGACACCCCCTTCTTTAGAACAGAAAAAAGGCACTTCCAAAACTGTGGCATCAAAGATGGAAACATAATTCATGTATTTAAAAATTGTATTTCCATCTTTGTTGCCACAGTTTTGGAAGTGTCTAAAATGACTGTACCCATATGTACAAGTCACAGGTGTTTGGTGATAAGTTTTTGGCTCAAGGTCTGCATTTAAAGTCACACCAGAGGTGTTCAGCTGGGATTAGGACTTGGCTTTCTGCAGACCAGTCAAGTTCTTCCACACTGACTGCATCCATCTTTTTTTTTTTTAACCTTGTCTTATACACAGAGGCATTATTGTGTTAGAATAGAAAAGGGTCCTGTTCAAACTATTGGTATAAAATTAGAAGCACACAATTCCCTAGAATATCATTATATGCTTAAACATTAAGATTTGTACTTGTGGAAATGACTAAAGTAGTCAAAGCTGTTCATTTGAAGGGGGTGTCCCAATACTTTTGGCAATATAGTGTACAAGCCAACTATTCAAAATCTTTGTCTGCAATTTAATAATATTGAACTATTACATTTGCTATTGCTTCTGACCATTAGGTATCAGTAACATAATTCATTCAGAACCTGTTTTGGGACATAGACTTTCTGTACCACACTATTCTGCTGATATGGAATGAGTTTGACTACTTAATCAGTTATATTAATAGAAATGCTTCACTGGGGCAAACAAAAAAATCCTAAAAAAACACTTGCTTTCTAATCTTTTTGTATTCTATCTGTTTTCTTTTCATTTATTATACAATTAACAAAAGCAAAAAAGACCTCTAGCACTAGCTTGCTCTATTCTTTTTCTATTCTATCTGTTTTCTTTTTATTTATTATATAATTTAAAAAACCCTTGCTATGTGTACTACGTTAAGCTAACTGAGACTTGTTATAGCACTGGCATATCATTGCTCTTTTGTTGATTGCTTCCATTGTCCTCATTTGTAAGTCGCTTTGGATAAAAGCATCTGCTAAATGACTAAATGCAAATGTAAATGTAAAATAATAAATAGGATAACCCATAGCAGCATTTCCAGCAGTTTCTCAATCATGATCTTACTCAGCTTAATGTGACTATTAGCTTAACAGCTGTATTCCTTGTTTACTAGCTACCTACGCACATACAGCACACAATGTTAAAAATGTTCTACATTATGAACCTTAACCCAAAAACCTTTAGCTTCTTACACTGTAGATAATTGTGACCCTGCCGGTAGAAACCCAACCTGCTGCTGCTCTATGTAATTTTGTTTTATTTGTAACTCTTTGGTAGATACATTTATAATTTCTATTACATTACTACTACCACCACTGTTACTATTAATAAAACAGCTCTCTGGGCCCCCAAAAGTGCTTGGGCCCTTAGAATCGTCCTAACTTTCCCCCCCTTAGCGGCGCCCCTGCATATGATGTAAAAAAAAAAACCTGGCTTGTTGGCCTATGAGGCATCTCTCTGAAAGTTAACTGTTAAAAAAATTGTTGAATGGCAAATAATATGAGAGAACTATTAACTGTCCTGTCCCATTCTTTTCCCAATGCTTATCAGGTCAGAAAGAATTTACTTCAAATAAAAGTGAAGATAATATCTGAAATTGTTATTGCATACTGTTTTACAATGCACTTCAAAACATTGAGGTACATGTAGTATCTGCCACTGCTTGAACTAAGTATAAATAGCATTTGACACCAAGTGCAAATAGATTCTAACTATTATTTACACTTAGTGCAAAGACAATATTGCTATTTTCACCTAGTGTAAATAGCAACTTTGCACTTAGTGTAAATGGCACCCAATGCTGATGCAAATAGCCAGTTTTTGCAAAGTCGTATCACATGCTGGCTAAAAGTGCTATGCTAACAGTTTGAGTTGTCACAAAACGACTATAAGGAAATCAGGTAGATCCCCTTTTGCTCAGTTACTACTGTTTTGTCACACATTTGTATTTCCTGCTGTGATTTAGATTTATGCAACGTTTAGCTAGACACGTGTGCTGTGACTTCCACATTTATTTGCAATAGCACATACCATTTAGGTTAAGGAGTAGGACAAAAGTCACTTTGATGTCATTTAGACTCAGAAGATTTCAAGAAGATGATCTGAATGAATGTAAACAAGTTAAGGGAAATTAATCCATCATTTGCAGTATCAATAGGCCAGGTTTACAATATAATATCAACAAACTTAACTTACTTAAAATGCCTTGTATGATACATAAAGTTAAAAAAAGAAAAGAAAAAAAAACCGGTGCGTCAACCCTCTGTAATGCGAGTAAATCACTCAGATGCAAATTCCTATGCTAAGCAACCAAATAATGTCTATCTGATAGACAGACAGACAGACAGATAGATAGATAGCATGATGGTTTACTATACAAATTATTACAAATTGGCATTGGTGGAAAAACATTTGATGTTATACAATCCATGTATAAAAACAGTAAATGTGTGGTCAAACTGGGGAATCTCAGAACAGTGTTCTTCCAGCAGGGCCGTGGAGTGAGGCAGGGATGCAGTCTGAGCCCAACACTGTTTAACATCTACATCAACAAGCTGGCAGAAGCTCTGGACCGCTCAGGCAGCATCCCGGGCCTCGCTCTGCACGACTCTGAAGTCAAATACCTGCTGTATGCAGACATCCTGGTTCTGATGTCCCCCACAGCTGAGGGTCTCCAGCACAGCCTGGCCCTGCTGGAACAGTACTGTGAGGAATGGGCACTGACGGTCAACCTGGACAAAACCAGGGTCATGGTGTTCCAGAAGAAGGCCAGGTCTCAGAGAAGCAGATACCAGTTCAGTTACAGAGGAGAAGTCCTAGAGCACAGCAGCAGCTACACTTACCTGGGCATCGAGATCTCAGCATCAGGGGCCTTCAGTATGGCTGTGAAGGCCTTGAATGAGAAGGCCCGGAGGGCTTCGGTTAACCTGGACAAAACCAGAGTCATGGTGTTCCAGAAGAAGGCCATGTCTCAGAGAAACAGATACCAGTTCAGTTACAGACGAGAAGTCCTAGAGCACAGCACCAGCTACACTTACATGGGCATCGAGGTCTCAGCATCAGGGGGCTTCAGTCTGGCTGTGAAGGCCTTGAATGAGAAGGCCCGGAGGGCATTTTATGCCATCAAATCACGGTTTGGCCATTTAAAATGACCAATTAAAACATGGATTAAAGTATATCACGCAATCATTAAACCAATTCTACTGTACGGGAGTGAAATCTGGGGACCAGTAATACATAAAAAAAATTGGGATAAAACTTCAATAGAAAAACTACAATTAGAAATGATCAAAAATGTTTTAGGGGTCCATAGAGGTACGTCCAATGATGCCTGCAGAGCTGAATTAGGCTTCTACCCACTGAAGATTGAGATCCAGAAGAGATGTGTTCAGTTCTGGCATCGCCTCCATCAATCTGATCCTGATTCAATCCGATATAAAGCCCTCCTCGCCAATGAAACCTAAAAAAATTGGGATAAAACTTCAGTAGAAAAACTACAATTAGAAATGATCAAAAACGTTTTAGGGGTCCATAGAGGTACGTCCAATGATGCCTGCAGAGCTGAATTAGGCTTCTACCCACTGAAGATTGAGA
>NW_015505272.1:753623-754335 GCF_001515645.1 Sinocyclocheilus grahami | reverse complement strand
ACACACACACACACACACGGATGCAGATTAGCCATCTGCCTAGCAGGCATGAATCTGATCGGACACATACCTTTTCACACCTTAAAGAAACTATACTTGATTTTATAGTTGCATTTTATTATCTGAATACATTTTTTCCTATCAGTTATGAACCACTAATTTAGGCCAAGTGCTGAATTATATAATCCCAACAGTGTTGTTTTCTCCAGTCCCATAGTGTCCAGTGCCTTGGCTTCCATCAACAGTCGGTGGGACTTGCCCGTTTTCACGCTGCCGTTTAACATACTTGTGTGTCTCCATATGGTGGCTACAGGCCACTACAATCACCACTTCCCTCAGGTTCTCTTCCAGCCACGCACATCCATGCATAACTTGACATGGTCTGAGCTGGATTATCCTAAGGTAAGAGCTAACAAGTGAAAGTGAAGCCCAAAATCACAGATTTCAGAAAGGAAAGCTGTCCCAAACTTGCATCTTGATAAGAAGCCAAGAGAAGGCGATTGTGCAACAGTTCTGTTCAGGAATCTTCTAGATGGATGTCACATGACACTGACGAGAGCAGGTTTATCACAAGATACTGTAACTCACTATGAAATTCAACATTTTCAGCTCAAATTGAATGTCACATAAGGCAGGTTAAATCTTATAAAAGTTTGTTATATTAAAGGTAATTATATCATATTAATAGTTAGTAAGGTAGTTGTTAAGTTTA